>NC_082660.1:69987532-70290562 GCF_028023285.1 Balaenoptera ricei | reverse complement strand
TATGCATTTCAATAAACTCTAGGCATTTAATAAGTTCAAGGAATTTGGTTAGGTCCGTGTAGAATATAAAGATGAAGAAGGCATATCTGTAGACCTTGAGAATCTTACCATCTAAAAAGGAAGTTAAAGCAAGGGCAGAAATAAGTATCTCTTCATAATATGAAAAGAGCCAAGGGAAGGTACAAAATAATATGATGAATGTTCAACTGAGGAAACTAAATACAAACTGTGTGTGTGAGGATGGGAATAAAATCATAGATGAGGTACAATTTGATGTGTGCTTTTAAAAGTTAAATAGAATATTAATTGGCAGAAATGACAAGGAAAGGAATCGCAGATAGAGGGAACAGTATTGAACAAAGGCATGGAGACGGAAAAAATAAAGGCTGTACTTAGGGAGTTGGGAGTAGTTTCTTTAAGTTGGAACATAGAACTTGTGTATGAAAGCTAAGAAATAATTATAGAAAGGAACACTGAGGCCAGATTATTGAATGCCCTAATTGTTAAGCTGAGTAGTTTGGACTTAATTATAGCAGTAGTGGGAATGTTTATGAACATCATACTTATACCTGTACATTAAGAAGATATCCCTTTTAGTGTTATTGGTATATAGCATAGTTTCGTTGGGGAGATAATTGGACACTAAGAGAAGCAGCAATATTCTGGGGGTGATAAGCGATTAAGACTTGAACTAGTATGGTAGCAGAGATAATGGATTTAGTCATTGCAGAGATAAAATTTGTGGATCTTGGCAAGTGATTCCATGTAAGGAGTGAGTAAGAGGGAGGTGTGAAATGACTCTATTGTTTTGTGCTAAGGAGAGTGGGGGAATGGTAGTGCCAGTATTAAAAATAAAAATAGGAAGGACCTGTTTTCTTTGTATGGTGCTTATCATATCATCATGCTTAATTGGCTTCTTAATAAATAGAGAAACCACATAGGATAGTGGTTAGGAGCTTAGGTGCTGAAGTCAGATTATCTGGGTTCAAATCCTGGTTCCATTGCTTCTAGTTTTGTGATCATGGGAAAGTTGTGTGAACTCTCCAAGCTCAAGTTTCTTCAGTCTGAAGAATGAGAGAGTTGATAATCGTAGTACCTACCTCAAAATGTTGCTGTAAGGATTAAGTTATAACCCATAAAATTGCTCATGATATTATTAATATTTAAATAATTATTTAAAGAAAATGACATATTTTAGTAAGAAGTATATTTATAAGATGCATTTGAACCAATAACGTGGATATGTGTTCATATAGTAAGATACTTTAGAGACACTAAGAATCAGCTCTCGCCCACATAAGGGGGACTAACAAGCACAGTATACAAATTAAAATTCATTCTGATGAAAAAATACAAAAAAGAAAATAAGGAGCAATAGACAAGATTTTAACAATGAGCCATTAATGTTATCCTTGAAATTCTCCTAAAGCTCAAACTCTTTCCCCTGTACAGAATGTTATAAGCACTTACTGACCATTTTGCATATTAAAACCTCACCAACAAATTGTTTCCACCCTACCACTGAACTTCAAAAAATCTGAAGTGCAAGGGTTAACGAACTTAAACATTTAAAGAATCATGAAATGGACTGTTTCCGCTTTCCATCTGGCTTTTATCAATTGTAAGTCAGTTTCAGAAGGACTGCTACACAATCAAAACACACAATCTCCCTAGTCAGATAATTCAATTTTATAAATGAATTACTTATGTGCCTATAAGTAAATACATTCCTATGCATGAAGATATCGACTGCTGTCAATGAGATAATCAAATCCAGGGGAAAAGGCTATCTTTGTAAACACTTTAAACTCAAAAAGGTCCCATATTTCTGGACGATGATAAATTCAATAAAAATAATTTCACTCTTACAGAAAGGGCAAGTTAGAGAAAAGATTTTTAGCACAGAGACAAAAGGTCAACAGAACAGACGTCAAAAAAGAGCCATTTATTTTGTTAGAGAAAGTGAGTTACAAAAACAAATGCTATTCTGTACCACTTCAATGTCTGGAAAACACACAAGCATGCAAAAAGAAGATGAATATTTCCCTAGCAGGTGACTAGGATCTCTGAAAGAGAGCACAGAGTAAAGAAAGAACTTTGGAGTCTGAAAAACCTGAATGTGAATCCTGACTCTGCTACCTACCAGCTGTGTGACCTTGAGCAATTTACTTAACCTCCCTGGTCTTTGATTTATATATATTAAAAACTTCACAGGGTTAGACCACATAGAAGGTAGAAGGCACCCGAAGAATAATAGCTCTTAAAATCTGTCATTTGCTATAGAATTTAGCACAAATAATAGAACTTCTTGGCTTTTGTCTGCTTTCTGTGAAGTGAAAAAGTAGCAAGCTATGGTGTAGGGCAAATGTTGATATATGTATACAGGTGTATATGAAAAGAATATTAATTTATGTATGCTAACACACAAAAATCATACCTTAAATTTATAAGTTAATTTTCATTTTGCAGACATTAAATTGTGTAATACAACAAACCTGTGATGTTGACAATGCAGGTATTTTTATCCCTATTTGACAGAAGAAAAAAAATCTTGGAGTGATTACTTCCTGTTTACCCAAATTCACACAACTAAGACAATAATTCAGATCGTCCACTGCTCTGTTGTAACAAAGTGACACATCTTAAATGCCTGATGCTTTTTCTAAAACTCCACACAGTCTCTACTTATGGCATTGCATGAAATTATTCCTTTTATTCTTGAAAGTCAGAAAAGTACATTGAGATCACCAGATAAAAGATTTTAAACAAATACAAACTATATTTGTGTTTTAAAATCTTGTGAAAACCCTCTTTTTATTCATTATAAAGGCAATCCACGCTCATTGTATAAGTCAAATGGTACAGAGATATATTTAAAATTTGCTATAACACTCCTGTAAACACATATGTTACTAATTAATGATGCAAATATTCTAGCCATGTCTCTATACCTGTTATCTTTCTATGCTTGAGTAGATTCTTATCTATTTCCTGGTAATCAATGATAAATTTGAAATGTAATTATTCAAAGCTATGAGTGATAAATATGTTAATAGGAATGTGTTTCCTTACCCAATATAAACATTTATAGTGCTTTGAGAGAGTTCAATTTTAACTTTCTAGAAGCAAGATTTTATGAATATGACTATTTTAAATTAGCCTAGACTGAGAATCTGAGGAGGTCTAGGTTCTTAGCTTTGTGTTGCCTCTAATTATTTGCCTATTTGTGAATAAATAACTTCTCTTAGACCCTTATTTCCTTATTGGTGAAATGAGGGAGGTCGCTTTTAACCCCCAAATTAAATGAGTATGTAAGACACTAGTCAGATGTTATTTAGTAAAATGTATCTATTAAGCCAATATTTTCCACATTAGCCAAAGTTTCATAAGTGTTTTAAATCCCAATTCATAAAAATTATATGAAATTTTAAGGAATGATATGTGAATTTCTGGATAATTTAGTTATGGGGTAACAGCGCTATCTAAAAACTTGCATTGTAATTATTTTTGTGAAAAATTATCATTCTATACATATCTGAGCTGATCTTTCTTTAATTCCAGGTATAAATTGGTGACCTTAGTTGTAAATAGCTATTAAAGGAAGCATCTTATAACAGGCATATTCTAAATTATAAAGACTATCATTGGGCCCTTCTTACAAAGAAGACACAAAGCAGATAATAGGCATTGTTTTATATTTAAGAAGTCCTAATAAGCGGGGTGACTGGTATGCTCTGGAGTACTAGTAAATAGGATCAAGCAATTAAATACCCTTGCTGGTTGGTTTCTAGGACCTCATATACAAGAGAAAGTACTATTGTGTGAAAGGAAGAAAAATACAAGAAAAGTGGTCTCTTTATCATTCATTCATCTAACTTCTTTGACTCTTCATACTTCATACATTTAGAATGATAATAAAAGTGGAAATAGGAGTCAAGTGAGAGAGAACAGGTGAAAACTTGTTCATTTAAAGGAATGATCTGAGGATGACTAAAGGGAAGATATATTAAATGGAATTGGACTTGAATAAATTAACTTTAGAGTTGGCTCTAGAATCAGAATGATCTGGATTTGAATTCTGGCTCAGCCATTTACCGTCTGTGAAACCTTATGCAGATTGTCACTCTCAAACCCGGTTCTCTCATCCGTATAATGGTTATATTTTATAGTACAGGACTACAGTAAGAATTAAATGAAGCAATGACACAATGTGCTTAGCACAGTGCCTGGTACATGCTAAGAATTCAATAAATGATAGCTATCATGGCAGAGACATTTACTGCTCACCAGACATCCTTGTACTTCACATTTCCCAGTCTCTCTGTAGTTGGATGAGGCTGTGTTGTATTACAAGTTTTGTCCCATAGGCAGTAGGTGAAACTAATGTGTGTCACTTCTGGATCAAAACCTAGAAAGGTGGATGTAAATTATTCATATTCTTCTGCTTCTCTGCCCTGTTGACCAAGTAGGCCATATATTCCAGGTAGTATAAGTTACAAGATGGTAGATCCTCTGCTGGTCTGGTCACTGAATTAACTAAATAAGAAGCAGAACCTCCCTGCTGATCCATGTTAGAAATGTAGCATGAGTGAGAAATAAACTTGTATTGTTTTAAACCACTGAAATTTGTTGTTGGGCAGCATAGAATAGCCTATCCTGACTGATTTAGTTATATCATCAGCAGCAGCAGCACTATCAATGGTCAAGGCTGGGTAATGATACAGTGAAAAGTACAAAAGGATGTAAATGAACAGATGTGGGTTTCAGACTTGTTTCTCTCATTAACTATGTGACTGGAGAAAAGTAATTAAACTGCTTTATGCTTTAATTCATAATCTGTCAAATGGAGATATTATTAGTCTTCCTCACAAGATTGATTGTTGTTAGGATAGCATATAGGTAATACATGAAACCATGTGGAAAAACAATGGACTGTTAATTGCTGTATAGCTTGAGGGTAGCAGTTGTTTATGAGAGCCTTTAGAGGGAGCTAAAGGGAAATAGCTCCAGAGTATTAAAATATATATTGAATTTTATTCTATCCCAGATCAAGGTGAGTACTCTGTTCATGGACAGGGGAAGCACTACTTTCTTACAGTACAAATGAATTATTTAAATGATAAAGAAAGGACCATGGCAAGAGTTGACCTGTCAAATAGTACTAGTAAGAGAAATATAATCTTGTATAAGACTTAATTCACCTAGTTATTTTTTAGTATCATAGCATACTAGAAATGGAAATGGCTTTATATATTATCTAATCTAGCACAACAACCTGAATTTTATAGCTGACTGAACTTTGGCCAAATGGCAAATGGTAGTTTTTTTAATAACTGCTAGATAATACTGCTTCTGTCCCAATGTCATTATCACTTAATTGCATCAATCTTTTTAAATTTGTGATTTATTTTCACATTACCTGTCTTTTATTTCAAATAAGTTGTCTATTCTTTCAAGAGGCTGCAACATAGAAGTCATATTTATGAGAATTAATTCATTGATGAAAACCATTGAGTGTTTATAAAAAGACAAACCAGATGATGAGAAATCTTTATTGATATGTTGTGAGTAACAATTAACTTTTATTTTAAATTAGCAAATAGCCTCAAGTTCAACTAGAATAAATGCCTTTAAAATGTCTATGTAATGCATTTGGTAGAGTACTGGTAAAATATTCTCCTAAAATGTGTAAAATGTGTGAAATGTTGTATAAGTAGTGGCCAGTTTTGAAGAAATTCAAATAGGATGGAGTCTAATTGAGAGTTTGAACAGATAGCATGTCTTTAAAACTAGATAGATGGATGGATAGATAGATAGATAGACAGATAGATAGACAGAGAGAGAGAGAGAGAGAGAGAGAGATCCTGAAAATTAATGGGACCACTCTCTTTCCTGGATAACTTCCATCCAATGAAAGTGATAAGCTAATGAAAATAAACTGATCAGTATGACAAAAATATACTTATAGCATAGTATCACCACTGTCCCAAATAGTCACCATAGTCTCTAAAAAATGTTTTTCACCAGCTTCTTTTAATACTAGGTTGCTTATGCACAAAGCCATGACAAAGAGGCAGAAACAACCCCAGGGTTGTCCCTGCCTTGAAAAACAAATGTTGTTGACATGTACTTTAACACAATGGGCATCCAAGGTCACCTTTTAAAACAGACTCAAGAGAATGAGTTGTAACTAAACACAGTTTAATTATTTGTCATTTCAATTTGCCAAAGGCTATGTTCATACTGATATTTACCATCTTATCCACAAGGCAATAGAGCTCAGATGTCCTATTCCAGTTCTCCATAGTCATTCAGAATGGCAATATTCCATGATATCTGATTCCATTATACCTATGTAGACTTGGCTTAATATAGTGTGTGACTATTGGGTATCATCTTTCATCCCACTGCATGATATACTTTGGATTGGCATATCAAGAAGGAAGAGGTAAAGGGAATAGTGAATTTTTTTCTTCTTTGGGCTTATTTTTGTCATTTCCAAATGTCTGCGTCAAGAGGAGTCAGTCTCATGTAGCTCAAAGAACACTGAGCCCAGATATCTCCTCTCTTTAGCTACCCCCAGTAGCAACTGTGTAATTTGAGTAACACCAATATCTCTGGGCTTTGTTCTCTGCATCCATCTCTATGCTCTTTTTCTGTTCTATAAGTCAATGACTTTTAGAATAAATGTAAACTTAACTAAGCAGATAAATGTGATCCACCCTACTTCTGTTGACATTTGAATTTGGCCCAAGTTTTTCTGTGATAGTGCAAACCTGACTGTAGATTGCTATTTGAAAATTGTGGCAAAGAAGAGAGAAATCTCTCATGCTTGGTGGGTCCATGAGGGATTTGGCTGAAAAGAAAATGAAGGAAACCATGTGATAGGCAGAATGTAGACTTGCTATTATTCCCCTTCACCAGCCAGACTTTTCATGACTTAGATTTAAAAAAAAAATGTTAGCTTCTTTAAGTACAGATAATTGCCCAAAATCTTTAGACTGACATATGGTCTTCCACAATCTGCTCTCAACCTCTCTTTTTGGTCATGTTGCCCATGACTTTCCCATTTAGGCTCTTCTGCAACCAACTTGGGTCTTTAATGCACATTCTCTACTCATTACCTTCACTCTTGCTATTCCCAAATCTAGGGTGCCTTCCCATCCAAATATTTTTTCCCTACTCTTAGGGCTAAGGAACATTTAGGAGAAATCAATTTCTATTCAACTCTGCTTGAAGTTAGCCTTCTTTCCTGAATTGTTGTTTTCTACATATACTCTCACTACATTAAAATGAGAAGATAGGAGGTTGTCTACTTTTCTGATATCCTCTTTGACTTAAGCTGTTTTCTCTGTAAATACAGAAGATATGAATCAGCTGTTTTTTGACTAAGTTAACATTATGGCATATCATATGAGTAGTGGAAACAATGTCACATAATAGCTGGCCATATGAAATATAATAAAATGATAGCTTGGCAGGCCAGGATGACATTGAAACATATTGACTACAAAATATGTAATGTAGTGTCCATATTAAGAGACAAGTATTCAGTTTTAAGCCATATTTTAAAAGAGGCATTGAGAAATAAGTCTCTCTTAGGGGATGATTATGATCATAAATAGTCTAGAATTAAAGTCATATAAGGAAGGTTTAAAGGAACATGGGATATATAAACTGGAGAAGAATGGATTTTTAAGAGAAAGTATTTGTCTCCAAACATTTAAAGAACTGTGATGTAGAAGAGGGAAGAGGGTTGTTCTAGGTCTAAACATTAGAATCAATTGGGTGGAAGTTACCAGGAAACAAATTTAGTTCAATTCAAGAGGAAGTTCTGAATAAAGATGCCATCCAATTAAATGGATTGTTTTAGGGAATGAACTACTCACTGGGATAATGTTCAAATAGAGTTATGATCATCTGTTAGAGATGCCATTTGTAAAAATAGGAAGGTAGATTCTACTTCTAGTTTCCCTTTCAAATTTAAGTTTCTATGAACCTAAGCCTTTTTTGTTGTTGTCCTGGAGAGGCACAGACTTTCTGATATCATGTGGTAGGGGAAAAGCACTCCTTGAATCACCTTAAATTCTCTTTTTCCAATAGAATCATGCTTGGTTGCTCAGTTAGCTCTAGTAGCATTGTGTATACTGTTAGTTACATGTTCCAATGTGAAATAACACCAGGGGTTGTACTGCCATTCATGCACCTGCATTGTCTGCCAAAAATGGATTTACAGAAGAATACTTTCAGCTTATTAAAAATCTGAAGTCAATAACAACTGTAATATATTCAAACAGTATTATAGTGTCCATACACTATATATCTAATGTTTACAATGTAAGAAGTTAATATTTATATTTATTAATTAAACTCGATGAGGGTAGTGTAGAGCCTCCAATTTTCTGTAAAGAACATGGTGGAAAATGATATAATTGGTATTGCAATAGAAAATTTTCCTGTCACTCATGCCAGATACTGAAATTAAAGAACGTAATGCAAATACAGGTTTGAACCATGGCAGAATCATTTAAAATAACTCCAGACGTTACAAATGTTTATTTCCTGTATTTTCATTGCCCCATAAAGCAAATAGGAGACATTTACAATCAAATACAATTAATTCAGGTCATTTCAGAATTGAGGACTGCAATAGATTAACATTTTTTGTGTCACATGGAGAGCAATAAGCTTATAATACTTGGTTAACATGGTAAGACATTTGAAGCTACATTTACTGATTTATGTAGTAAAGATGATTAGTCATGAAAAAAACAGAAATTCCAAGTAATGTAATCTTTGCAAATTCTTCCTAATTCTTATGTTTGAAATTATTAAGTAGAGCAAATAAACCCACCAGATTCCTAATGATGAATATACGGTTTGCCTTTTTAAAAGTGAACAATAAGTCTCCTGTGATCCTCCAGGTTCATTTTTTTTCACATGGAAAGCCTTATTGGTGATGACAGCTGACAGGCATTCCTTACAGACATCATGGTTTTGGAAAGTAGTTTGCATATTTTGGCACTTTATTTTAGAGAGGAACTGAAGTAAGTTGCTGCCAACATTCCACTAAATTTCACCTTTAAAGGTCTTTTATGATGTCTCCACTATTTCAGTTCAGTACTCCTGAAAATCCTAGAATAAGTACAGTTATGCATTCCCCAAAGAATAGCCTTCTGTAATCAGCCCTTGCAAAGTTCAGAAGGTCTTATTTTCATGGGGGAAGTACTTTAATCAAGATTAATTTTTTCCAGTTTTCAGTAATCGGAGCTCTTCCTGAGTTTTCTTCAACCCTACTTTAGGATGAAATTATCAAATTTCCATGGCAATTAAATGAAAAGTTTTGAGTGTAGGGATCATTCTGTACAACAGTCACCAAAGTACAAGTGAAATTAAGTAAAGGAAAAAAGTGCAGGATTTAGCTGAAGGCCATAGGCTCACAAAATGCGGGTCTGTGGCTGAGCTCTTCTGTGGTGAAAGAGTTTTTCTTTCTTGCCAGATGCATTTCTCTGGACCTGTTTTATCTGTAGCTCCAACAAGACAAAGTTGACTCTGATCAAAAGTTCTATAATTAAGAAAACAAATAGCAGCATAAAATTAATTTTTCTATTATACAGAAAACAAATTTAGACCATACACAAACAGTTGCTAACTGGAGGTTTTTTTTTTTTTTTTTCTAAGTTGCATCCCCTACATGTTGTTTTTCAACTATTGTTTGAACAAATATGAAGCGAGTTTATATAATAAGATAATTATATAACTACCTGTATGCCTCTTCCAGGATGTTTCTTGAGACTGGAAAAGAACCTAAAACACTTATGTAACATTTAACGGCATTCAATTTTCTCTTCTTGAACGACTGAGTACTCCGAAGGCAAATGAATGCCTCAGTCATTCAGCAGATTGTATTCTCCCACAGCTTTTTTTTTTTTATCTTTTTTTTTTAACATCTTTATTGAAGTATAATTGCCTTACAATGGTGTGTTAGCTTCTGCTTTATAACAAAGTGAATCAGTTATACATATACATTATGTTCCCATTTCTCTTCCCTCTTGCATCTCCCTCCCTCCCACCCTCCCCATCCCACCCCTCTAGGTGGTCACAAAGCACCGAGCTGATCTCCCTGTGCTATGCGGCTGCTTCCCACTAGCTATCTATTTTACATTTGGTAGTGTATATATGTCCATGACACTCTCTTACTCTGTCACATCTCACCCCACCCCCTCCCCATATCCTCAAGTCCATTCTCTAGTAGGTCTGTGTCTTTATTCCCGTCTTGCCACTAGGTTCTTCATGGCCTTTT
The DNA here is from genome assembly GCF_028023285.1 of Balaenoptera ricei. NCBI lineage: Eukaryota > Metazoa > Chordata > Mammalia > Artiodactyla > Balaenopteridae > Balaenoptera > Balaenoptera ricei. Next base: position 70,280,259 of record NC_082660.1, on the reverse strand, counting down.
TATTTATTTATTTTTCCTTAGATTCCGTATATATGTGTTAGCATACTGCATTTGTTTTTCTCTTTCTGACTTACTTCACTCTGTATGACAGACTCTAACTCCATCCACCTCATTTCAAATACCTCCCCCAGCTTTGTTAGTATCTGGTAAACACTTTAAGAATGCATGGGAATACTCATGAGAGGAAGAAATGAAAGTTGGGGAAGACACTGAATCAGTGGATCTGTGTTATGCATATATCAGAATCACCTTACAAAATATGCAGCTTACAGAAATATTCCAGACCTTACCTCCATTTCAAATCTATTATTGTATAGGGTGTATCTGAGTCAGCTTGTCTGTAGACTAAATGGCCCAAATAATGTTTACTTCTCTTCTATTTTCACTGATCTATGTTTCCTTTTATTCCACATAGCTCCAAGTATCAATACATGCAGGCATATAGCAACATGTAGTCTCTAGAGTCTTTAACATGCAAACAAACTCAGATGATACAAACCCTCTTGATTTGGCCCCTGCCTACTCTAGTTTAATCTCTGACCACTTTCCTCCTCAATTACAATGTTCTGGCAACACTGGGTTTCTTTAATTTCCTCAGTCGTGCTGAGGTCCTTCCTGCCTTAGGGGTCTCACACAGTTCTTACCTCACATCATTAAAAAATTACCAATGGAGTTAATTTTTTAATTGAAGTATAGTTAATTAATAATATTGTGTTAGTTTCAGATGCAGCACGATTTGCAATAGCCAAAACATAGAAGCAACCTGAGTTAATTTTTTTTTTAATTAATTTATTTTTATTTATTTATTTATTTATTTTGCCTGTGTTGGGTCTTCGTTTCTGTGCGAGGGCTTTCTCCAGTTGCAGCGAGCGGGGGCCACTCTTCATTGCGGTGCGCGGGCCTCTCACTGTTGCAGCCTCTCCCGTTGCGGAGCACAGGCTCCAGATGCACAGGCTCAGTAGTTGTGGCTCACGGGCTTAGTTGCTTGGCGGCATGTGGGATCTTCCCAGACCAGGGCTCGAACCCATGTCCCCTGCATTGGCAGGCAGATTCTTAACCACTGCGCCACCAGGGAAGTCCAAATTTTTTTAACTCAATAAATATAGCGATGAAAACACTGCAATGAAATATAGGGGGATATATTTATAACCTCATAATAGGGAAGGTATTTAAACATATTAAAACACCAAACTTATTAAGCAAAAGCTTGATGAATTTGAATATATTAAAATAAAAATACATACATAACAAAATAAACCATTAAATTAAAATTCAGAGACAGATCAGAAGAAATTTTGTAGAAAGTATGGGACAAGATCCTCTTTTCTGGAATCTAAAACAATAAATATAACAATCAGCAACTCTTTCCCCATTGATATGGAGAAACAATTCACAGAGAAGGAAATAATAGTGGCCACTGAAAATGTAAGGATCATAATCTCTAGTAATTAATAACAACATAAAAGTTAGATACAGTTTTCACCTTTCATTATCAGATGGTCAAAAATATACAATGTTAATGTTCTCAAGTGTTGGCTTTTCTGAAGGGAATTCAGGGACCTACGTTTGATCTTGCAAGTCTGCTATCCTCTAGAGGGTTATATTTTCTGAATGTTGAAGACAGGTCACTACCATATCCATGCACTAGCCTGTAGAAGAAAGAAAACACTAGAGTAAGCAACTCTATTTTTTATATTTAATAAACATTTTATTTAAGAATAGTTTAAGATTTGCAAAATTTTCACTAAGATAGTACAGAATGTTTCCATACATCCCACAGTTTCCCTTAATATTGATATCTTACATTATCACATTTGTTATAACTAGGGAACCAATACTGATATCATTAACTGAAGTCAATAATTTATTTACATTTCTTTAGTTTTATTTAATGCTCTTACTCTCTCCCAGGATCCCATCTTGGATACAATACCACATTATGTTTAGTCATCATGTCTCCTTAAACTCTACTTGGCTATGACAATTTCTCAGACTTTCCTTGTTTTTCATGATCTTGACAGTTTTGAGAACTGGTTAGATATTTTGTAGAATGTTCTTCAACTGAGATTTGTCTGAACTTTTTTCTCATGATAAAATCAGGTTATAAGTTTTTTGGAGGAAGACCACAGAGGTGAAAACCCATTCTCATTATATCATTTCAAAGGTACATGCTATCAACATGACTTATCACTGATGATGTTAACCTTGACATCTGGCTAAGTTTTTCTACTATGAATTGATTTCACTCCCTACCACTCTTCCTTCCTTCCTTCCTTCCCCCCTCCATTTCTTCCTTCTTTTCTTCCTTTTTCCTTCCTCCCCTCCCTCTTTTTTTATATCCTATTCTTTGTCAACAAGTCAATAAGTGTAACCCATACTTAAGTGGTTCAGAGTTATGCTCCACATCCTTGAGGGGAATATATACATAAACTACTGGGATTCTGCATTATTACATTTTTTATTTTGTTGCTCAAATTTTTCCAGCTTTGATTTGCATTTCTCTAATAATTAGCAATCTTAAACACCTTTTCATGTGCCTCTTGGCCATCTGTATATTTTCTTTGGAGAAATGTCTATTGAGGTTTTTTGCCCATTTTTTGATTGGGTTGTTTGTTTTGATGATATTAAGCTGCATGAGCTGTTTGTAAATTTTGGAGACTAATCCCTTGTCGGTCACATAATTTGCAAATATTTTCTCCCATTCTGTGGGTTGTCTTTTAGTTTTGTTTATGGTTTCCTTTGCTGTGCAAAAGCTTTTGATTTTAATTAGGTCCCATTTGTTTTGTTTTGTTTTGTTTTCCATTACTCTGGGAGACAGATTGAAAAAGATATTGCTGCAATTTATGTCAGAGAGTGTTCTTCCTATGTTTTCCTCTAAAAGTTTCATAGTGTCTGGTTTCACATTTAGGTCTTTAATCCATTTTGAGTTTATTTTTGTGTATGGTGTTAGGGAGTGTTCTAATTTCATTTTTTTACATGTAGCTGTCCAGTTTTCCTAGCACCACTTATTGAAGAGACTGCCTTTCCTCCACTGTATAGTCTTGCCTCCTTTGTCATAGATTAATGGACCATAGGTGCGTGGGTTTATTTCTGGTCTTTCTATCCTGTTCCATTGGTCTATATTTCTGTTTTTCTGCCAATACCTTACCGTCTTGATTACTGTAGCTTTGTAGTATAGTCTGAAGTCAGGGAACCTGGTTCCTCTAGCTCAGTTTTTCTTTCTTAAGATTGCTTTAGCTATTCAGGGTCTTTTGTGTTTTCGTACAAATTGTATATTTTTTTGTTCTAATTCTGTGAAAAATGCCCTTTGTAATTTGATAGGGATTGCATGGAATCTGTAGATTGCTTTGGGTAGTATAGTCATTTTCACAATATTGATTCTTCCAGTCCAAGAACATGGTATATCTCTCCATCTGTTTGTGTCATCTTTGATTTCTTTCATCAGTATCAATGTGTATATATGTCAATGTGTATATAGTATCAATAGTGTATATATGTCAATCCCAATCTCCCAATTCATCCCACACCCCCCTTCCCCCTTGGTATCCATAGGTTTCTTCTCTACTCCTGTATCTCTATTTCTGCTTTGTAAATAAGGTCGTCTATACCAATTTTTGCAGATTCCACAAATATGTGTTAATATACGATATTTGCTTTTCTCTTTCTGACTTACTTCACTCTGTATGACAGTCTCTAAGTCTCTCCATGTCTCTACAATGACCCAATTTTATTCCTTTTTTATGGCTGAGTATTATTCCATTTATATATGTGCCACATCTTCTTTATCCATTCCTCTGTTGATGGACATTCAGGTTGCTTCCATGTCCTGAGATCGTATGGTTTATATTCTTCAATTTGCTGATGTGGGGCATCACATTGATTGATTTGTGCATACTGAAAAAGCCTTACATCCCTGGGATAAATCCCATTTGATCATGGTGTATGATCCTTTTAATGTATTGGTGGATCTCTAATTATTAGAGAAATGCAAATCAAAAGTACAATGAGATATCACCTCACATCAGTCAGAATGGCTATCATCAAAAAAATCCACAAACAGTAAAGGCTGGAGAGGGTGTGGAGAAAAGGGAACCTTCCTACACTGTTGGTGGAAATGTAAATTGGTGAAGCCACTATGGAGAACAGTATGGAGGTTCCTTAAGAAACTAAAAATAGAACTACTGTATGATCCTGCAATCCCACTCCTGGGCATATACCCAGGGAAAAACATGGTTTGAAAGGATACATGCACTCCAGTGTTCATTGTAGCACACTTTACAATGGTTAAGACATGGAAGCAACCTAGATATCCATCGACAGAAGAATGGATAAAGAAGATGTGGTACATATATACAATGGAATATTACTCAGCCATTAAAAAGAATGAAATAACACCATTTGCGGCAACATTGATGGACCTATTGATTGTCATACTGAGTGAAGTAAGTCAGTGAAGGAAAAATATCATATGATATTGCTTATATGCAGAATCTAAAAAAAATGATACAAGTGAACTTATTTACAAAACAGAAACAGGCTCACAGACTTAGAGAATAAACTTGTGGTTACCAGGGGTGAAGTGTTGGGGGGAGGGATAGGTAGGGGGTTTGGGATTGACACAAACACACCACTATGTTTAAATGGATAACCAATAAGGACCTACTGTATAGCACAGGGAACTCTGCTCAATATTCTGTAATAACCTAACTGGGAAAAGAATTTGAAAAAGAATAGATACATGAATATGTACAACTGAATCACTTTGTTGTACACCTGGAACTAACACAACATTGTAGATCAACTATACTACAATAAAGTTAAAATATTAAAAAAAGAGACATCTGCACTGCTATGTTAATTGAAGCACTGTTACAGTAGCCACACACATACACACACACAAACACACACACACACAAACAATGGAATATTATTCAGCCATAAAAAAGAATGGAATATTGCCATTTGCAGGAACATGGATGGACCTAGAGAATATCATATTAAGTGCAGTAAGTCAGAAGGAGAAAGACAAATATTATATGATATCATTTATATGTGGAATCTAAAATATAATACAAATGAATCTATATACAAAACAGAAACAGATTCACAGACATAGAAAACAAAATTATGGTTACCAAAAGGAAAAGGAGGGGGGAGAGATAAATTTGGAGTATGGGATTAACAGATACAAACTAATATACATAAAATAAATAAGCAACAATTATTTACTGTATATCACAGGGAACAATATTCAATACCTTTTAACAGCCTGTAATTGAAAATAATCTGAAATATATATACTTATATGTATGTATGTATGTATATATATATATATATATATATATATATATATATAACTGAACCACTTTGCTGTACACCTGGAACTAACACAATACTGTAAATCAACTATACTGCAATAAAAATAAATTTAAAATAAAGTCTACTACTTTGTCTGATATGAGTATTGATAACCCAGCTTTTTTTTGTTTCCATTTGTATGGAATATCTTTTCCCATCCCCTCACTTTCAGTGTGTGTATCTTTAGCTTTGAAATGAGTCTCTTGTAAGCAGCATATAGATGGGTCTTATCATTTTACCCAATCAAAATGCTCTTGATTAGAGCATTTTGTACACTGACATAAAAAGTGATGTGGTAGTGTCAATCAAAATATCAGAAATGGAGACCTCAATAGAACAAAAGGGTGTTTATTTGGGGGTTTGTTAGAACTGCAGCCTGGGAAACACAGATTCAAGAAGCACTTGAAATGTGCTCCTCCCCATTACAAAATGGGAGAAAACTTATAAAGGCAAAAAACACAAGGTTACAGTTAGTTACATGAGTTGTGTATCAAAAATTATAATTGGAGCTGGCAAGAGATAAGGGTGCTTGTTATGTTAGAATTGGTTCAGGGACAAAATGGTTGCACAGTTATAAAGTGAGACCTTGAGACCATAAGGTTGCAGCTGGTAGGTGTTGTCCTGAATATGGCTAGTGGTGTCCTTGTGTCTGGTGCAGTTCAAAGAAAGATTAAGTTCTCAGTGGTGCAGAGACATGACTAATGGCCTCCCAACTCCATTTTTATATGCCTAAACTGTGATAACTCCATTGTAATTTCAATTTGTCATCAATATATATGTAATTATTGTCATTTATTACTTGTGTTCTCATTGTTTTTGCGGTTGTTCTTTTTCTCTTCCCTCATGGGTTGATGATTTTCTTTATCTTTACGTTTCTGTAAATTTCTCTCTAATGTTTGTGTATCTATTGGAGGTTTTTTATTTGTGTTTACCATGGAGTTCATATAAATTGACCACTAACTATATCTACTTGGTTTAAATTGATAGTTATTTAAATAAACACATTCTAAAAGATGTATATTTTTCATTCACCCCCTATATTTTGTGTTTTTAATGTCATATTTTACATCTTCATGTCTATTCCTTAACTGTTTATAATAGTTTTAGTTGATTTTACAATTTTTTTTCTTTGAATCTTTGTACTAGCTTGAGTGGTTGATTGACAACCTTTACTATATATTTGCCTTTACCAGTGTAGTTTTTACCTTACTATATAATTTTATTTCTTGTTGTAGTCTCTTATTTTTCACTTAAAGGAGGCCCTTTAACACTTTTTTAGTGTTAGTTTTGTATTTTTTAAAAATAAATTTATTTATTTTTTTTTATTTTTGGCTGTGTTGGATCTTTGTTGCTGCACACAGGCTTTCTTTTTTTTTTTTTTTTTAAAGGGATAAGTACATTATTTATTTATTTATTTATTATTCATTTTTGGCTGTGTTGGGTCTTCGTTTCTGTGCGAGGGCTCTCTCTAGCCGCGGCAAGCGGGGGCCACTCTTCATCGCGGTGTGCGGGCCTCTCACTATCGCGGCCTCTCCCGTTCTGGAGCACAGGCTCCAGACGCGCAGGCTCAGCAATTGTGGCTCACGGGCCCAGTTGCTCCGCGGCACACGGGATCCTCCCAGACCAGGGCTCGAACCCGTGTCCCCCACATTGGCAGGCAGACTCCCAACCACTGCGCCACCAGGGAAGCCCAGGCTTTCTTTTTATTTGCAGCAATTGGGAGCTACTTTTCATTGGGGTGCACAGGCCTCTCATTAAGGTGGCTTCTCTTGTTGTGGAGCATGGGCTCTAGGTGTGTGGGCTTCAGTAGTTGTGGCATATGGGCTCAGTAGTTGTGGCACACAGGCTTATTTGCTCTGTGGCATGTGGGATCTTCCCAGACCAGGGCTTGAACACATGTCCCCTGCAGTGGCAGGTAGATTCATAACCACTGCACCACCAGGGAAGCCTATTAGTTTAGTATTGATTAACTCTTTTGATTTTTGCTTGTCTGCAAAGTTTTCTATCTCTCCTTCAATTCTGAATGATAACATTGTGGGTAGAGTATCCTAGGTTGTAGGTTTTTCCCTTTCAGCACTTTAAATATATCATGCCACTCCCTTCCAGCCTTCAGAGTTTCTTATGAGAAATCAGCTGATGGCCTTATGGGAGTTCCCTTGTATGTGACTTTGTTTTTCTCTTGCTGCCTTTAAAATTCTCTTTAACTTTTGCCATTTTAATTATATGTGTTGGTGTGGGTCTGTTTGGGTTCACTTTGTTTGGGACTCTCTGTGCTTCCTGTACCTGGATATCTGTTTCCATCTTCAGGTTCAGGAAGTTTTCAGCCATAATTTCATCAAATATGTCTTTTACCCCTTTCTCTCTTCTTGTGGGACCCCTTTTATGCAATGTTAGTACATTTGATGTTGTCCCCGAGGTCCCTTAAACTATCCTCATTTTTAAAGATTTATTTTTCTTTTTTCTGTTCTGATTGCATGGTTTTCATTATTCTATCTTCCAGATTGTTTATGCTTTCTTCTCTGTCACTTAATCTGCTGGTAATTCCTTCTAGTGTATTTTTCATTGCAATTATTTTATTCAGCTCTGACAGTTTCTCTTTTATATTTTCCAGGTCTTTGTTAAAATTCTCACTGTGTTCAGCTATTCGTTACCTAAGTCCAGTTAGCATTCTTATTACTATTGCTTTGAATTCTTCATCAGTTAAGTTTTTGTCTCTGCTTCATTAGGGTTTTTCAGGGTTTTTTTCTTGTTCTTTTGTTTGAAGCATATTCCTCTGTCTTCTCATTTTGATTAACTTTCTCTGTCTCTACGAAATTAGATAAAACAGTTACCTATCTTTGTTGTGACATTGTGTCTTTGTGTAAGAGCATCCCTATGCACTCTGTGTGTGCTCAGTAGATTTGGTGAGAGAGCTGGCTTTGAACTGAGCATGGGCCATGTCTTCCCCAAGATGTGCTGGCAGCCAGTGCCTTCATGGGATGTAGGACTGGGGTTGGAGCTTGGCTAGGGCTAAAGCCAAGTGCGAGCTGGGACTTCTCCCATTCTCAATGGCATTTACTGCCCTATTTGGGGCAGGGTCATGTGCCAAGGGTCTGGAGTAGAAGCTCTGAGGGAATTGGGTTTCTCTTGGGTGTGACGGCAGTCTCTGCCTTGGCTGAGGGTGTGGCTGGGTTCTGAGGGCTTGGGGCTGCACTACTGTGTTGGTTTCACTTTTTCTCTGGTGTGCACACATTGGATAAAGGCTAGGTCAGGACCAGAGGGATGGAGCCACACTACTGAGCTGGTTTTGCACCCTCCCAAATGTGTGCAGGTACATGCATTCCAGAAATAGCTGTCTCCACCCAAGAGCTGGTTCTGTTGCCTCCCAAGCCTGTGCATGGATGCACACACTGGTAAAGGTTGCTTCCACCCTGTTCAGAGGCAGGACCAGGGCCCAAGCCAGCTCCATTCCCTCCAAGTGTGTGAACTCTTGCTGGCAAAGTCAACCTTCACCTTAGTGGAGAGCAAGAGGGATTGGAGCAGAAGCCCAATGCAGGCTGGACAGGGGGTGGGGGGAGTGTGTGTGCTGGTGTGGTCCTGGCAAGCTGGCTTGAACCCTAGGCAGTATCAATCTGCTTCTTCTGCCCTGTGACTGGGAGTAAGCAAGTCTGTGCACTTGCTCTTCAAAAGTGAAGTATTGGTTTCTTATTGCCCTCCTGTAACCACCATTCGATTTCAAACCAACTAAGGGGGCTTGTATTCCTAGTGCTGAACCCCAGGCCAGGGGTGCCTAATATATGGCTCGAATCCCTTGCTCCCCTGGGAGGATCCCCAAGCCTGTGATATACCACTTCTCTTCTGGGTCCCAAACTAAGCCTGCAAGTCCTGACTAGATGGCTTCTCTTACTTTCCTACCAGACTCTGTGTGGATCTTTCTCTACAGCCTTGGTGGTAAAAGAGCCATACTGCTAGTCTTCAGGTCAATTTCAGCAAGAGTTGTTCTATATGTATTGTAATTATAGTTTGGATGTGTTCATGAGGGGAGGTGATCTCAGCATCTTCTTGCTCCACCATCTTGATCCCGCCTCTCAGTATTGGCAATTGTAAAAATTTCATCCATTTGAATAAGTGTATAGTATTATCTCCATAAAAAAATTCTGAAAGTGTGTAGTAACATCTACTATTTTTTGATTTGCATTTCCATAATGATATATAATGGTAAGCATCTCTTATTTGCCAACTGTATATCTTTTTCGATGAAGTATCTGTTCAGATCTGTTGCCATTGTTTAATTGGCTTGTTTGTTTCCTTATTGCTAAATTTTAAGGTTTTTAAAATACATTCTTGAAGAGTCATTTATGAGATATTAGATTTTCATATATTTTCTTCCAGTCTGTGCCTTGTCTTTCCATTTTCTTAATTGTTTCAGTTTCTCTTGGACAACTCAAAATTTTAATAAAGTCCAAACAAATAATTTATTTTCTCTCATGGATTAAGTTTTTAGTGTTTTATCTGAAAACTCATCACCAAAACCAGAATCACGTAGTTTTTTCCTGTGTTATTTTCTAGAAGTTTTGTAGTTATAATTTTGTGTTTTACACTCAGGTTTATGACTAAGTTTTAATTAAGTTTTGTGTAAGATGTGAGGTTTATGTCAATTCATTTTTCCTCTTGCCTATGAGTGTTCAATTTTTCCAAACCATTTTCTGAAAATATGTCCATTTCCACCTTTGAAATATCTTGACTCATTTGTAAAAAATCGTCACTGTATATGTGAGGAACTATTAATGGACTATCTATTTGATTCCGTATATCTTTTTGTCTATTTCTGTGTCTGTACCTATTGTAGTTTTAAAGTAAATATGGAAATCAGCTAGTTTAAGGTCATGGTCCAATATTGTTCTTCCTTTTCAACATTTTTTGCTATCTATGTTCTTTACATATCTATATAAAATGTAATATCAGATCATCAATTTCTACAAAAACAAGTCTGCTAGGATTCTGACTGGAATTATGTTAAATTTATAGATCATTTTGTGGAGAATGAGCATCTTAATAGTTATCAATCATCCAGTCCATGGTCATAATGTATCTCTCCATTTATTAACATGTTATTTAATTTCTCCCAGCAATGTCTGGTTGATTTCTGTGTTTCTCATATTTAAAACATTTATTTGATACTACTGTACTGGTAACTTCATTTAAATGAGCACTTAGAGGCTGAACTAAATATTAAATTTCCCTATTGAGGATATACTCTTCTGTTCTGCAACTAAGGTGATAAGCTAATCACATTTATTTAATCAGTAATTGAACTGGATCAAGTCTGGATTTCAGCAGAACTTTCTCTCCAGCACAACTTTGTAATATAAGCACCATAAGATTTTGAGATCAGTCTCTTTTTTAGCTGAGATCCCAGCCTCCAGTCCCTATGCTATCTGCCACTACTATTACTGTGGCTCTGTACTCATTAAAATGCTGTATGGAAAATCAGTGGGCGAGTGAGGAGAATTACTTAGCATTTGTTCCTGCTACCAATTCCAATCTATCACAAAAGCTTACACAATGACTAAAAGCTTTTCAAATTTCCCTACCATAGAAGAATCCTTCTATTTATGATAGTCTTGATTTTGCAACCTCCATGCAAGAATTAAGCAAATGTCCCCAGTCATCACAAATCTGCTCACCTGTGAAGGATTATTTCATTTATGCAATTTAGATTTGTAGACATTTGTGTATACACAGACTTTTAAAGTGTTAAAATTTACTTTTTTTCAGTTATCTGTTTACTTTCTTGTTTGTTATGGCAGAAATGATGGTCTTTTGTGACTTAACTAAGAGACATGTATACTTTTCTCGTACTTTAAAAAAATCTGTATAAAATATCTTTATTTGTTCATTGACTAATTTTCTTCCTGAATTATATATGTATGTGATATATTTTGTTATATATATTTTTTTTCTGTTACCATTTGCCTGAGAGATCTAAGTTTATACTTTTATTTTTACTTATTCATGTCTTTGGTTTAGGGGTGTCTCTTATAGGAAGTTTAAAATAGATTATTTTTCCCTAGTGATTCTGCAAATTTATGTCACATGAACAAATAATTTAACCAACTAACATTTATTGTGATTATGCTTGCCATTTCATTTTCTTTTTCTACCTACAATAAATAATCTCTGTTTGTATCCTGGCTTTTGTTATACTGATAATTTTTTTCTTGTTCTCATTGCTTTAGTATAGCAGTTTGGAAGTTATATGCCTAATTTATATCCTCTTGTGGATAATAAAGTGTTTCACCTTTTATATTCATGCTACTACATTTTAACATTTATTATTTTTTGCTTTCTTTTCATATTTGAGGGTGAAGGTTGTTATCCAACTATATTGGTAATTGGATCATAGGTCTTCATTTCAAATGAGAATTTTTGTTCACTCTCCAGTAGCATTCTCCTGACTATGACTTAGGCTATGCTTTGTCTGCTCTGATTTTCCCATAAATCCAATGATTACTTTTTTCTATCTTCCAGAAATGTCTCAAAATCTCTGGTAAGAGATATCTCTATCTATTAAACATTGTTGCCAAATCTTATTAAGCCTTAGATCTAACTATAAATTCATAGTTAATAAAGAAGACAGATGCAATGATTAACTTTATATGTCAACTTGATTGGGCCACAGGGTGCCCAGATAATAGCTAAAGATTATTTTGGGGTGTGTCTGTGAGGAAATTTCCAGATAAGATTTGCATTTGAACTGGTAGATGGAGTAAAGCAGATTGTCCTCTACAATGTGAAAGGGCATCATCCAATCTGTTCAGGGCCTGGAGAGAAAAAAAAGGTGGAGAAAGGAAGACTTCACTATCTACTTTATAACTTGTACTGGAACATCAGTCTTCTCTTACATTTGGCTGGGAAATACACCATCAACTCCCCTGGTTCTCAAGCCTTTGGGCACAGACTGAAACTACACCAGCTTTCTGGGCCTCCAGCTTACTGATGACAGATTGTGGGACTTCTCAGTTTCCATTATTACATGAACCAATTTCTTATAATTCTCACTTTTTTTGGTATTGCTTCTCTGAATCTTTAGAACCCTAACTAATATAAATTTTGGTATGCAGAATGGTTTTAGGGAAACACAACTTTAAGAATGAGTTTTCTAAATTGGTTCTGGGGTTTTTGGAATTGGCTCTCTAATATGATTAGATTGAATGATGCTAGTAAGTTTATTTCCAGTAGTAAAAACACCACTGATAGTTCATTATATGAACTGGTAATAGAGATATGCAAAATATCTGCACTGTGTATTCCCAATCAACCACTTATTAGAAGCAAGGATCTGGGTGATTGTGTATATATGATATTTAAAATATTTTTTGAAAATCAATGAATATAAATGAAGTTGGCTTATTGCACTTATTGCTATTGGGCAAAGTGATGAAAAAATGAACTCAGAAGTTTGAATTCCCAGCTCAAATAATGTATAAATGACCTGAAGGCTTCTATGTGTGCCCTGTTTCTTGTAGCTGCAGGGCTGAGATTGATGAAAATCAAATACAGAATTTTATTCTGTGACTAGCTAAATTACAATGCAAGTTGAACTCTCAGCCTCACAGAGCATCTACTCTTAAAGTAAGAATATTGATTGGGAGAGAATGGGATCTTATAAGTTGGGATGGGGATATATAGGAAATTCTTGATGAAGCTGGGGACACTGAACTCCCAAATTATAATGAGACTTATTTGCTAGTGGAAATGGTCTCCCTGCCCCAGCAAATGTGGCTTTCCAACCCCATGCAGAAGTATCCTCTTCATCCTCCGTTTGTCCTTCTTTGAGGTAGTTGTCATGCAAAATAACGCTAATGCTTTTCAGAACCCATTCCCACCATCCCTCTTTTCTTCTAGACCTATAACTAGACTCCAGTCACAGCTGGGTCCGAAAGATGGGTCTCCTCATGACCCATGTGGAGATGCACTACATTCCCAAAGAGCTACTTGAGTTTTCTAATTTATACAGACAAAAATCCAGGGAACATGTATGGGAATGGATGCTAAGGATGTGGGATAATGGTGGAAAGAACATAAAGTTGCATTAGGCTGACTTGATATGAGCTCACAAGAAGAGATTGTACATTTAATGTTGCTGCTTGGGGAGTTAGAATGGGCCCTACCAGTTAGGTTGGTTGTCTGAAACATGCAGCAAAAGGTGTTCCATAGTGAGTGAATTAGAAATGGCAGACCTGTCTTAATTTAATGTAGAGAAAGGGATTCAAAGGCTTAGGAAGAATGGAATGTTAAAGTGAATTTGTCATTTAAGACCTATTCACCCTCTCTGCAAGAGTCCAGAATACATACTTTTCACCAATAATGTGAGAAATAAATTTGTGAGAGGAACCCTGGCATCCTTGAAGAGCTCTGTGATCACTCTTCTATGTAGAACAGATCTTACAGTGGGAACTGCCACTACTGAGTTTGGAAAACTAAATGCAATGGGAGTAATTAGATTTGGGGGGACAGGGGCCAAGTGGTACCATTCAATCCCACCTTAGGCAAAGTGGGCATGGTTAGCATAATGAACAGCAGAGTCAAAGCAGTAATAAGAATAGTCTGACTCACGCAGGCATAAGGTGTTGGTTAGTTGATCATGGTGCTCCTAGAAGTGAAATAGATAATAAGTCTACTAAATTCTTACCTTATCTGAATAAGCAGAAAAGTTAAAGGTCAAATGAGAAAAATATGATTTATAAAAACAGAGAGTCATTGTCTCTCAGTCAATTCCCAGACTTGAAATAACTTACAGACCCCGAACCCATTGAAGTAATGGGAGGCTGGGTCCCCTTGAGGAAGGACTCCAGTACACTCTCAGAAATTAATACTGCTAATATTTCTCCCAGCCTTCATCAAATGAACCTATGGCCCTTTACCAGAGTAACTGTGCATTGGAGAAAAGGAAATAATCAGAACTTTTGAGGACTACTGAACAGTGGCATTGAATTGATACTAATTCCAGGAGACTCAAAATGTCATTGGGGTTCACCAAACAAACTAAGGGCTTATGGAAATAATTGGTGGAGTTTTAGCTTAGTACATCTCACAGTGGGCACAGTGTTTCCAAAAAACATCCCTATGGTTATTTCCCCATTTCCAAATGTCTAGTTAGAATAGATATACTGAAGAAGCTCACAGAATCTCCCACATTGGCTTCCTGACCTGTGGGGTGAGGACCATTATGGTGGAAAGGCCAAGTGGAAGTCACTAAAACTACTTATACCTAGGAAAATAATAAACAAAAAGCAATATTGCTTTCCTGAAGGGATTGCAGAGATTAGTACCACCATCAAGATATTGAAGGATGCAGGAAAATATAGCATTGCTTCTGATAAAGAAACTCATTTCAAAAGAAAGAAAGAAAAGAAAGAAAGAAAGAAAGAAAGAGAGAGAGAAAGAGAGAAAGAAAAAGATGAAAGAAAGAAAGAAAGAGAGAGGGAGAGGAAGAGAGAAAGAAAGAAAGAGAGAAAGATGAAAGAAAGAAAGAAAGAAAGAAAAAGAAAGAAAGAAAGAAAGAAACTCACTTCACAGCAAAATAAATAAATAAATAAAGTATGGCAATGGACCCATGCTCATTGAATTCACTGATCTTAACCATGTTTCTTTCCATTCTGAAGCATCTGGCTTAAAAGAACAGTGGACTGACTTTTTAAGATTCAGTTACACAACCAGTTAGGCGGCAATACCTTGCAGGGCTGGGATGGAGTTCTCCAGAAGGCTGCACATGCCCTGAATCAGTGTCCAATATATGGTGCTGTTTCTCCCGTAGCCAGAATTCATGGCTCCAAAAATCAAGGAGTGGAAATGACATCACTTATTATTCTCTCTAGGAACCCATTAGCAAAATTTTTTGTTCCTGCAACTTTATGCTCTGTGGGCCTCTGTTCCAGAGGGAGGAAATCTTCTACCAGGATACACAACCACGATTCCATTGAACTGGAAAGCTAGCACCTGGTCATTTTGGGCTCCTCATGTCTCTGAGTCAACATGCAAAAAATGGGAGTTACTGTTCTGGCTTGGGTTATTGACCCTGACTACCAAGGGGAAATTAGACTACTATACCACAGTGGAGGTAAGGAAGAGTAGGTCTGGAATATAGACGATTCCTTAGGGCTTCTCTTAGTGTTACCATTTCTTTGTGATTAAAATCAATAGAAAAAATATAACAACTCAATCTAGGCAGGACTACTAATGGCCCAGATCCTTGAGGAATAAAAGTTTGGGTCACCCCACTAAAGAACCATTACCAGCTGAAGTGTCTGCTGAAGGCAAAAGGAATACAGAGTGAGCAGTGGAATAAGAAAATTATAAGTACCAACTATGACCACATGATCAATTACAAAAATTGAGGCTGTTATTGTCATGCTTATTTTCTCCATATTTTGTTATAAATATATGTGTGATGTCCATGGTGGGATGTCCCCGTTTCCATAATCACAGAAGCCAATCCCTTATACTTATTTTAGGTAGTTTTGTTATCTTATTTTTGTGGTAACTTTACAACATTTTAAAGTTATATATTCTATGTTTATATATATATATATTCTGTTTATATATGTTCTATTTCTCTGAAGAGCCCTAAAACATAGAAACATTTTAGACTTCATGGGGATTAAAAAATTAAAATCCAGATTAGAAAAACATCTACACTTCAAATGACCTGATTTCATCATTACATAAATTGCAAGGAAAAAATTGGAGGCAGAATATATAGATTCAGAGACATTTAAGATCAACCAATTTAAGTCTATGAGCTTCATTAGGCTCTTGATTTGTATAAATAAACCACCCAAATTATAAAGCAATCAAATAAATTTGAACACTGATTTTGATGATAAGGAAATATTGTTAATTTTTAGTAGCGATCATGGTCTTGTACTTATATTTTATTTAATTAATTCTTTTCAGAGACAAAGCCGGTTTATTATTTGCAACAAAAGAGGCAATCAGAGTGACATTATAGAAGCCGTTCCCTGAGACATCAATCCCTCAGGGCGACTCAGTGAGGGTCAGATGTTACCTGTACATGCATTGGGGTACATTACAAGAGGAGAGACTCTGATCTAATTTAGGAGACTCTAATCTTATGTAAGGATTGCCTGCAAATCTGCCCATTCTCTCTCCAAATAGAGATATAATTTTTATTATCATGGAATGTATCTTCAAGGAGAGATTTTATTTTTTTACCTTTAAGATATTCACACTGAACTATTTATAGGTTAGATATCTTGAAGATTTGCTTTAATTGTTTTATAGATGTAATAATCTACAGACTAACAACTGAGATATAGATAATCTAAGATTGGCCATTAATTGATTAGCATTTATGCTAGGTAATCAGTCCATAGTAGTCATTATACTATACTCTCTACCATTTTGTTTTAATATATATGATTTATGCTGTATGCTTAACACACAAACATATAAACTTGAATTGGGTATCATTTTACAAGATTACATTTATCTAAAATATATTTTATTACTAAAGGAATGCATTTTTATTTTAAAAATACAGAAAATTTATTTCACTACATAGAAATAAGCACTCATAAGGCTTTGGTTATGGTTTTCTAATTATCTTATATGAAAATTAGAATATGTTAAAATATTTTTGTCCTGTACATTCAATTATATAATTGTCTTTTCACATATGCATAGTCTTGACTTGTTCTTTTCCCAGCTTTTTCAGGTTTTTCATCATTAATTTTTTACCCTTTCTACTTTCGTAGTCTATGCATTTAAGAAATGCTAGCTGTACATGGCTTATTATGACACATTTTAATCTTTTGTTTCAAAATATTTTCTGATTTTTGCTTATATTCTTTGATGAATTAATCATTCTGAGGCACATCATCTAATTTTCAGGCATCTGTGTTTTTTTTCTAGCTATCTTTTTGTCATGCATTTGTAGTTTAACTGCATTGTAGTAATAATATATTCTACAAATTATTCCATTCAATGACAAAAAAAAATCTTAGTTTTCTTGTCAAAATTGACAAGCTGGTTCAAATTTTAAATAGAATTGAAAAAGGAAAGAATAGTCAAGACTTGCCTAAAAAACACCACACTTGGAAATTTTATGCTACCAGATATCAAGGCCTATTATAAACCTTTAATAATAAAAATTGTGTAATATTGACATAAGAATAGAATAATCTGGCAATGGAATGAAACGGATTCCAGTGAAATACTCACACATAATTGGGCATTTGATTTATGATGAAGAGGTGCAGCAAAGCAGTGAAAAAGACAGTTATATACACCATTAATATGCACAAATATACACATAACTTTTTGTTTCTTTTTTTAATAAAAGGTGGACAATAGTATAATACAGTTTCACAACTTCCATTTTTTAATAAAAATAACATATGGAAACTTGGTGCACAGTATTCCATTTTATCTAGAGTAAATTATTTAACCAATACTCTATAGGTAGATATTTATGTATGTTTTAAGACTATCGAAACATTTTGATAACTGTCTCACAGGTGTATTAGCTTATGGTCTCATATGAAGAGTATCCATTTCCCTATCCCTGAGTCAATGCAACATAAATGTTATCTTCTTTCATAATTGCCAGTTTCTAAGAGGAAATCGTATCTTGCTCTTTTAAGTTGGATTTAATGTAATATTATTTTGTTCAAATATTTCCACATATTTATTGTTTATTTTCTCTTTATTTCCTGTAACTTCTCTTTACAATTTAACAGTTAGTATTTTTCTGACTTGTTTGTAAGAAGTCTATATATTAAGGATATCAACCATTTTCCTGTGCTTTATGGTAAAAACAGTTTCCCAGTTTATACCTTAATTTGATTTAATGCATGTATGTTTTGAAAACATTGATATATTTTCACAATATTGATTTTTTTATACTTTTATGAGTGTTTTTTAATTGAAGTATAGTTGATTTACATTACTATATTAGTTTCAGGTGTAAAAAATAGTGATTCAATACTTTTATTGATTATACTTCATTTGAACCTATTACAAAATAATGGCTATATTTCCCTGTGCTGTACAATATATCCTTGTTGCTTACCTATTTTATACATAGTAGTTTGTACCTCTTAATCCCATACCCCTGTCTTGCCCATCCCCAATTCCCTCTCCCCACTGAAAACCAAGTTTGTTTTCTGTATTTGTGAGTCTGTTGTTCTTTTGTTATATACATTCATTTGCTTTATTTTTTTGGATTCCACATGTAAGTGATAACATACAGTATTTGTCTTTTTCTGTCTGACTTATTTCACTGAGCATAATACTCTCTAGAAACATCTACACTGTCGTAGGTGGCAGAATTTCATTATTTTTATGGCTGAGTTTTATTCAATTGTATATATGTACCTCATCTTCTTTACCCATTGTTAATGAACACTTAGATTACTTCCTTACCTTGGCTGTTGTAAATAATGCTGCTATGAACATTGGGGTGCATGTATCTTTTCAAATTAGTGTTTTCGTTTTCTTCATATATATACCCAGAAGTGGAATTGCCAGATATATTGTAGATCATTTTTTTGGAGGGGGGGATGTAAGATGTGGATTTATTTAGAGAGATACGCATTCCGTAGACAGAATGCAGTCTGGCTCAAAAGGCGAGAGCGGCCCCAGGGCATGGGGTCATCTCGGAAAGTGAGAGTGGCCATGGAAGAAACACACTCCACAGACAGTGTGGGCCATCTCAGAAGGCAAGAGTCCTGAAATATGGGGTAGTTTTTATGGGCTGAGTCATTTCATAAGCTAATGGGTGGGATGATTATTCCAACTATTTTGGGAAGGGGAGGGGATTTGTTTTTTGAGGAGGCTTCATACTGTTTTCCATAGTGACTGCAACAATTCACTTTCCAACCAAATGTATACAAGGATTCCCTTTTATCCACAGCCTCACCAACATTTGTTATTTGTGGTCTTTTTGATGATAGGTATTCTGACAGTTGTGAGGTGATATCTCCTTGTGGTTTTGATTTGCATTTCTCTGATGGTTAATGAAATTGAACATCTTTTCATGTGCCTGTTGGTCATCTGCACTCCTTTTTTAGAAAAATGTCTTCTAAACACATGGGCTTTCTGCCCGTTTTTTATAGGTTGTTTGTCTGTTTTTTTGCTTGATCTGGAGTTGTATGAGGTGTTTATATAATTTGGATATTAACCCATTACTGGTCATATCATTTTCAAATATTTCCCCCCATTTAGCAGGTTGTCTTTTCATTTTGTCAATGATTTCCTTTGCCGTGAAAAACATTTTAAGTTTAATTATGTCCCAATTTTTTTTTTATTTTTGCTTTTATTTCTTTTGCATTAGGATACATATCCAAAAAAGTATTGCTACGATTTATGTCAAAGAGTGTTTTGCCTAAGTTCACTTCAGGAGTTTTATGGTTTCATATCTTACATTTAGGCTTTTATTCCATTTTGAGTTTATTTTTGTATATGGTGCAAATAAATGTTCTAATTTTATTCTTTTACATGTAACTGTCCAGTTTTTCCAGCACCACTTATTGAAGAGACTGTCTTTTGTCCATTGTATATTTTTACCTCCTTTGTTACAGATTGATTGACCATAAGTGTGTGGGATTATTTCTGGACGCTCTGTTTTTTTCCATTGATCTATGTGTCTGTCTTTGTGCCAGCCTCATGCTGTTTTGATTACTGTAGCTTTGTATTATAGTCTGAAATCAGGAAGCATGATACCTCCAGCTTCGTTCTTTTTTCTCAAGATTGCTTTGGCGATTCAGGATCTTTGTGACTCCATATAAACTTTAGGATTCTTTGTTTTAGTTCTGTTAAAAATACCATGGCTATTTTGATAAGGATTGCATTAAATATGTGGATTGCTTTGGGCAGTATAGACATTTAAACAATATTAATTCTCCCAATCCAAGAATATGGGAGAACTTTTCATTTATTTGTATCATTTTCAAATTCCTTCATGAATGTTTTATAGTTTTCAGACTATATGTCTTTCATATCCTTGGTTTTGTTTATTTCTAGGTATTTTATTCTTTGTGATGTGACTTTAAACAGGATTGTTTTCTTGCTTTTTCTTTCTGATAGTTCATTATTTGTGTGTAGAAAAGCAACTAATTTCTGTATATTAATCTTGTATCCTGCAACTTCATTGAATTCATTTATTAGTTCTATTAGCTTTTCAGTGGAGACTTTAGGGTTTTCTATATATAGTCTCACGTCATCTGTAAATATTGGCAGTTTTAATTCTTCCTTTCCAATTTGGTTGCTTTTTATTTATTATTCTTCTCTGATTACTGTCGCTAAGACTTCCAATTCTACGTTAAATAGGAGTGGCGAGAGTGGGCACCTTTGTCTTGTTTCTGATTTTAAAATAAAGGCATTCAGGTTTCCATTTGTGGGTATGTTGGCTGTAGGTTTGTCATAAATTGTCTTTCTTTTGTTGAGATATATTCCCTCTATACCAAATTTGATGAGAGTTTTGGATGTTGAATTGTGTTAAATGCTTTTTCTGTGTCTATTGAAATGATCATGTGATTTTTATCTTTCCTTTTGTTAATGTGATGTATCACATGAATTGATTCGTGTATATTAAACCATTCTTGCATCCCTGGAATAAATCCCAGTTGATTATGTTGTGTGATCCTTTTTATGTATTGTTGGATTCTGTTTGCTAATATTTTGTTGAGGATTTTGTGTCTATAATCATCAGATTTACTGGCCTATAATTTTCTTTTTTTGTAGTGTCTTTGTCTGGTTTTGGAATCAGTGTAATGGTGGTCTTTTAGAATGAATTTGGGATTGTTCTATCCTCTTCAATTTTTTGGAATAGTTTGAAAAGGATAGGTATTAACTCTTCTTTATATGTTTGGTAGAATTCCTCATTGAAACCATCTCCTTTTGGACTTTTGCTTGCTGGGAATTTTTTATTAAAATTTCGTTTCACTACTAGTGGTCAGTCTATTCAGATTGTCTATTTCTTTCTGATCGGTCATGGAAGATTGTATGTTTCTAGAAATGCACCCATTTCTTCCAGGTTTTCCAATTTGTTGGTATAAAACTGTTCATAGTATCCTCTTATGATTTTTTTTATATCTCTGTGGTATCAGTTGTTATTTCTCCTATTTTATTACTTATTTTGTTAATTTGGGTTCTCTCTCTTTTCTTCATGATGAGCCTGGCTAAAGGCTTACCAATTTTGTTTATCTTTTTAAAATATTCTTAGGTTTATTGGTCTTTTCTATTGTTAATTTTTTGCTCTGTAATTTATTTATTTCCTCTTTGATTGTTTTTATTCCCTTTCTTCTGCAGACTTTGGGCTTTATTTTTCTTTTTCTAATTTCTTTTGATGGTAGATTCAGTTGTTTATTAGATATTTTTTCTTGTTTCTTGAGGTAGGTGTGTATTTCTATAAACTTCCCTCTTAGAACTGCTTTTATTGCATCTTGCAGATTTTGGAAAGTTGTGTTTCCATTTTCATTTGTCTCAAGGTATTTTCCGATTTTTACTTTGATTTTTTTCATTGACCAATTGGTTTTATAGTAGCATGATTTTTAGTCTCCACGTGTTTGTGTTTTTCCCATTTTTCTTCCTGTAACTGATTTCTAGCTTCATACTATTGTGTTCAGAAAATAATGCTTTATATAATATCTATCCTCTTAAATTTGTTGAGACTTGTTTTGTGGCGTAGCATGTGATCTGTCCTAGAAAACATTCCATGTGCACTTCAAGATAATGTGTATTCTATTGCTTTTGTATATAATGTCCTGTCAATATCTATTAAATCCAACTGATCTATTGTATCATTTAAGACCACACTTGCCTTATTGATTTTTTGTCTGTATCATCGGTCCATTGATGTAAATGGGGTGTTTAAACCCCCTACTATTACTGTATTCTTGTCAATCTTTCCCTTTATGTATGTTAATATTTGCTTTATATATTTAGGTGTTCCTGTATTGTGTGTATATATGTTAAAGAGTTTAATATCCTCTTCTTGTACTGATTCCTTTATCATTATATAACACCCTTCTTTGTCTTTCATTACTAACTTTGTTTCAAAGTCTATTTTGTCTGATATGAGTATTGCTACCCCTGCTGTCTTGTCATTTCTATTTGCATAAAATATCTTTTTCCATTTACTCATTTTCACTGTGTGTTCTCAACATCAGTAATCATCAGGGAAATGCAAATCAAAACTGTAATAAGATATTACTTCACACATGTTAGAAGGACTTATCAAAAAGACAAGAAATATCAAGTGTTGGTGAGGGTGTGGAGATAAAGACCCCTTTTGCACTGTTGGTGGGAATATAAATTGTTGCACCCACTATGGAAAACAGTATGACATTTCTACCAAAAAATAGTTCTACCACATGATCTAGCAATTCTATGTCTGGGTATTTATCTGAAGAAAACAAACAAACAAAAAAACTAATGAAAAGGTATATGCATCTCCACGTTTATTGCAACATTATTTACCATAGCCAAGACTAGGAAGCAGACTAAGTGTCCATAAATTGATTAATGGATAAAGAAGCATAAACTTTATATATATATATATATATATATATATATATATATAATATTAATATATGAATATTATTTAGCCATATAAAAAATCAAATCTTGCCATTTGCAACAACATGGATGGATCTTGAGGGCATTATGCTAGGTGAAGTAAATCAGACAGTTAAAAACAAATGTCTTATGATCTTATTTATATTTGAAATATAAATTTAAAAAATAAATAAATAAAAACACACTTTACTCATAGATACAGAGAACATATGGTGGTTGCCAGAGGCAGGGTTGGGAGGTGAGCAAAATTAGTGAAGTGAGTCAAAAGGTACAAACTTCCAGATAAAAAATAAATGAGTCATGGGGATGTAGAGTACAACATGAGACAGAGCTATTAATAATCTAGTCCATATTTTTAAATTTCTAAAAGTATAGATCTTAAAATTCTTATCATGAGAAGAAAATTTGTAACCATATATGTTGCAAGACTTTAACTAGACTTGTTTTGGTGTTCAGTTTGCAATTTATACAAATATTGAATGATTATGTTGTATACCTGAAACTAACATAATATTATATGTCAATTACATCTCAATAAAAAGAAATTTTTTTTGATTTACAAACAATATATAATTTTTAAAATTCACCCAATAAGTAAAAAGATAATGAAAAATTCTCACAATCTTATAATAAATTGAGAATTAATTAAAGATCTAGTATTTAAAAAGGCATATAATATTTTCAAAAGTAAAATAGGCAAAGGACCCGAAAAGACATTTTCCCGAAGAAGACATACAAATGAGCAATAGGCATATAAAAATGTGTTCAACATTAGTAATCATCAGGGAAACACAAGTCAAAACCATAATAAGGTGTCATCTCACACTTGTTAGAATAGCTATCATCAAAAAGGCAGGAGATAAGTTTTGGCAAAGATGTGGAGGAAAGGTCCTTTGTACACTATTGATGGGAATGTAAATTGGTAGGGCTATTATGGAAAACAATGTGGAGGTTCCTCAAAAAATTAAAACCAGTACTACTATATGATTCAGAAATCCTACTTCTGGATTTTTATCCAAAGGATTGGAAACAGGGATCAGGAAATGATATCTATTCTCCCATGTTTATTGTAGTTTTATTCACATTAACCAAGATATGGAAACAACCTGAGTGTCCATCAACAGATGACTGGATAAAGAAAATCTGGTATATGTCTACAATGAGATATTATTCAATCTTAAATTAGAAGAAAATTCTGCCTTTTGTTACAATATGGGTAGACCTAGAGGACATTATTTTAAATGAAATGAACAAGACACAGAAAGTCAAATATCATATGATCTCACTTATATGTGGAATCTAAAATAATCAGTCTCATAAAAGTAGAGTGTGCAACAGTATTTATCAGTGACTAGAGGGAAAGATAAATAAGAAGTTGATAGTCAAAAAGGCACAAAGTTTCAGTTGTGCAAGGTAAATGAGTTCAAGAGATCTACTATACATCTTAACCTATAGCCATCAATATTGCATTATATTCTAAAATTTGCTAAAAAGATAAATCTTAAGTTTTCTTAACACACACACACACACACACACACACACACACACAAATAGTAATAATCATGAAAGAGATGGGAGAAAAACTTTGGGAGGTGATGGATAGGTTTTTGACCTTAATGGTAGTGGTTGTTTAATGTTGTATCCTTATCTACAACCTCACAATGTTGTATATGTTAAATATGTACAGCTTTTTACTTGTCAATCACACCTCAATAAAGTGATGTTAAAAATAAATTTTACAATGAGGAGGGCAGAGAATAATATGGGTAAAATGGTAGACTGCTGGTTGGTACAATCTCTTCAGAAAACAATTTGTCCTTATCACTTAAAGATGAATATATGAAGATACTTTATGGTTCGGAAGTCTCAGTCTAATATAACAATAGGTATTGTATCCTGGAATAGTGGTTTGCAAACTTCAGCGTGCATCAGTATTGCTTAGAGAGCTGGTTAAACATAGATGGCTGAAACTCACACCCAGAGTATCTGATTCAGTAGGTGAGTAGTGGACCCTAATAATTTGCAATTATAACAAGTTCCTAGGTGATAATGATGCTGTTCGTCCAGGGACCATACTCTGAGAATCACTGCACTAAAGAAAAGAGAAAAAAAGGTTGCACTTTTTCACCAGAAGAAAAAAATATCTAAATATCTTCTAGAAACATTGTTCATAAAAGAAAACATTTGGAAATAAGACCATTATCCATTAACAAGAGAATGAATAAATATTTGATACTATATTCACAAGCTATAATATCAACCAGCAATGAAAATGAATAGGTCACAATAAGGAACAACTTGGATGATTATTCATAACAAAGTAACGTATGCAAAAAAGTTGTAGAAAGAGCAGTATGATGTTATTTTTCAAATGTTTGAAATCAAATCTAAAACACTTAATCAATGCATGGTTAAGGAACACATACATGTATGCTAAATGATAAACAAAAGTTAGGGAAATAATAAATGCAAGATTGAGGATAGTGATTACCATCTGGCAGAAAATGGAGCGGATAGAGGCGAGGTGATAGAATAGGGAAGGAGCACCAGACAGACACAACAATATTGGTACGTTCTAGTTTATTGATTCTTTGGTAGACTGGCAGGTATTTGTTTACTATACTTTAAAATTTATATATCTTATATTCAAATCATTGATAAAATATTTTAGAGGTATTAGTCACAGCTTAATATAGCTGGAAATAATTATTTTTTTAATTAAATGTCTGAAGAGTTAAAAGAGAAAAAAATTCTTAGAGGTTACAGACAAGTATTTACTGTGGGCCACCAAAGGCAAATAAATTAATTGCTTTACCAAATAAGGTTTAATGGTAAATTCTTTTACATACAACAATGCAGAATTTCCAAAATTCAGAAATTCTGCTTCAGTTTTTCCCAGATGTTGACTCATATTGTGTGTACTTTCCCCCTGAACCTACAGAAATGACCTGGTTTTATTTAATGTTTAGTTTCTTCTAAAATGACTATTTGATCATTCAGTACATGTATGTTTACTATGTTACTCTGAAATAGAAGAGCATTAATCAACACTAGTTCTCTTAACTTGAAAGTTCTAATTTGAGCAAATGGAGAACCATATCTGGATTCCAAGTGCTTTACCTCCTTTTAATATCTGCATTAATTCCAGCAGACTGTCATTTCATGGTTATCATAACTTGGAGCCAGGAGAGGGCAGTAAATAACAGCCCAGGTGGGGCCAATGTACGAATTCGCTGGTACAGAGGATATGGTATTGGCTGAAACCAGCTCAGGAAAATGCAGTCAGGCTACTCATGAATTAGATGACTACATTTTGTTATTCCTCACAGATCCTAGGGTACTAATAACATGTTGTACCAGCTTTGAACACTTGAAAATCAAAATTATGAGGAAAACAGTAAAGAATAACAATTTTAAAGACAATCTAACTTATTCATTTATGTATGTTTTTAAAGGCATAACAATTTATTAGTTAAAAAATAATAATATTTGAAAAAGTAACCTAAAAGCCAAATCCTGGAGATTTAGAATATTCCAAATACTTTCTGTTCAAAAATAGTTGAAAGAAATCTTTTGAAATATTGAATTAAAAATATTGAATTAGTAAAAACATTTAGTAGATGTTATAAAAAACTTTGAAACTACTTTTCCATGAGAACTATGTTTAAAGCAAAGTTAAAAGAAAGAAGAAAAAAATTGATGAGGTTTAAAAGCATAATAACTCTATATTCCAAAGACCTTACATTAAGTAAATATTTGCATAATAATTTAGAATTTTATAAGATATTTAAAAATCTTCAAAAATCTAACTTCAGTAGGGAAAGTAAGACTGTTGATTTAAACAGTTTGGCTAAGGAAGTAAGGTAAAAGAGATTCAGCATTGTTTGTATCCAATATAGTATAAAAAATATAAAAGATAGTACAGAGAAATATCTTCCTCTAAATTGAGAAGGAAGAAAGAAACTGGATTAAGATTTTTTTATTAGAAAAGTAATATAGGATACAAAGTAGTATGCAGGTTGACAGATGAATGGATACAAATGATATGGTACATATATACAAGGAATATTACTCAGCCATTAAAAAGAATGAAATAATGCCATTTGCAGCCAAATGGATGAACCTAGAGATTATCATACTAAGTGAAGTCAGACATAGACAAATATATGATATCACTTATAAGTGGAATCTAAAAACCGATACAAATGAACTTATTTACAAAACAGAAACAGACTCACACACTTAGAAAACAAACTTATGGTTATCAAAGGGGAAAGGGAAGGGAAGGGATAAATTAGGAGTTTGGGATTAACATATACATACTACCACATATAAAATAGACAGTCAACAAGGACCTACTGTATAGCACAGGGAACTCTACTCAATATTCTGTAATAACCTAGATGGGAAAAGAATCTGAAAAAGAATATATATATATATATATATATATATATATATATATATATATATATATATATATATATATATATGAATCACTTTGCTGTACACCTGAAACTAACACAACATTGTAAATCAACTATACTCAAATATAAAACAAATTTTTTTAAAAAAGTAAAAACCCAAAGTAGTATGTATATTTGTTAATATGCTAAGAAGATGCTATATAGATATACAGATAGCCCAAAAAGATCTGGCTTCAGAACTCAAAGCAGACTGTAGAAAAAAAAAAATGGACCAAAGCAGAAACTGAGGAAAGGAATAAAAGACAAAGTGAATACTGGAAGTATCGAATGTAAAGGTTAAAAAAACACAAGTCAGCAAGTTTAGGGAATGTTGTACCTGATGTTGCAATGACATTTTGAGGCGTTTGTCTAGGTCTCAACAACCACAGTCCTGTTCTCAAATCTCAGCCACACTGACAAATACTGTGAGCCCTGATTGATTCAGGAGTCTTCAAAGTCTTTTGATTTTGCCAAATGGCCAAAAATTGTATCTTTTTCTAAGACCCACCCTCAACCCCATCCAGGGAAACCTTTTTGGAAATCCATGACATAAGAGAAGGAAGTAGGCTTCCTTATTCAGACATGGCTAAGTTGCTCTAGTACCTATGAACCTGCCTTGATACTCAGACTGCAGGAGAGAAGGTCCTAGATACCTCCTCCAGCCCTGCTATCTAAAAGGAGATTACAGATCTTTAAACAGAGATCTCTCAGCCACCAGAGGACACCTGTTGGATGCTT
This sequence comes from Balaenoptera ricei, assembly GCF_028023285.1. NCBI lineage: Eukaryota > Metazoa > Chordata > Mammalia > Artiodactyla > Balaenopteridae > Balaenoptera > Balaenoptera ricei. The sequence goes on along the minus strand of NC_082660.1, from coordinate 70,252,117 downwards.
AATAATGAATGATGTGGCATGAATGGATTTGTTTCACTCTCAAAGATTTTATTCCAGATTATATATATACATATATATATATATAATATACCATTTGTTCTTTAAACAGAAGCCAGAGCATCTCTCCAGCAGGGATTCCTCATTTGATTTTCACCACCGCTGCAACTTTCTGTGCCACCCACCAAGAATATCAGTGATTTTTATTTCCAAAGATTATTCCTCTGGGTTCACAGACATTCCCGCCTATGACATCTGCTATTACCCTCACAATCACCGTTTCTTCTCTAGAAGTTTACTCAAATCAACAATTAAAACATACAAGTTGTTTTTTAGTCTGAGATTTTAATAACAAGTCTTTTTCATCTTTATGATGTAACAAAGGCTCCACATAAAAGAAATGTCACAATTTCAACATCTCCAGAACCACAGGGCTTCTTACTAGACGTCTGGTGGGATGGCATCATGTTTCTCCGGCTTAATTCAACTTGCTTGTGCTCAGAGTTCATTATTCTGAAATAATCCTGATTGAAACCAAATTCCAAAAATTATACTCACTCTATTCCTGTGGCTTCACTGAATTTTGACCACAGGATTAAACTCTTTTTGAGTTTTCTTTCTCTAAAACTTATCTTTTCCTGAAAAGTCACAGGAGAAATTGCCTTTGTCCACACTCTCACGCTATTTCTCTTTCATACGTCATAAGTGACAAAATATCTTCACATATTTCTATTCCTTTCAATGGCTACCAGTAAAACATAATTTTGTAAGGTGAGGTATAGTTTAATAAAGATTGTGGGTGCTAGAGCCAGACTTCCTGAGTTCAAAGTTTGTCTCTAGAAAACTGAGTAAGCTATTTAATTTTTTAAATCATAAATTTCCTTACTTTAGCATGAGAATATAATAGTGCTTATATAGTAGGACTGCTGTGACACTAAAATAATTTAGGTCCTATATCATGGTTGGCACAATGTTTAGCATATATTAGCTCTCCAATTTTAAGTGCAGTTATTATTAACATCTATAGCATTATCTTCATTATAATCACTATTAAGCCTGTCTGAAGATTCTGATATTATATTGTACCTTTCTTTATCTGACTCATTGGGTGGGGTTCATCTTCTGGATCTTATTTATTATGATGGTTAAAATTTTATTTATAATGATGGATGGATGTATAGATATAGATGATAGATAGATAGATAGATAGATAGATAGATAGATAGATAGATCAATGATAGATAGAAGACATTTTCCCCAGGTTATTATTTTCCTGTTTTTTCAGTTTTATTGAGATAAAATTGACATACAGCACTGTATAAGTTTAAGGTGTAGCACATAATGATTTGACCTGTGTATATTGTAAAATAATCACCATAAGTTTAGCTAAGATCCAACATCTCATATAGAAACCAAAAAAATGTTTTAAAAACATGTATTTTCTTTATAATGAAAACTCTCAGATTCCACCATCTTAACAATCTGTACACACACCATTCAGAAGTGTTAACTATAGTCATCGTGCTGCACATTACACCCCTAATATATAGTTATCTTATAACTAGAAGTGTGCACCCTTTCAATGCTTTTATCCAATTTGCCCTCCCCAAACCACCACGTCCAGCAGCCACAAATCTGGTTTTCTTGTCTATGTTCTTTTTAAATCCATATACAAGTGAGATCATACAGTATTTGTCATTCTCTGTCTGACTTATTTCACTTAGCATACTTCCCACAAGCTCCATCCATGTGGTCAAAAATGGCAGGGTTTCCTTGTTGGTTTTTTTTTTTTTAGTGGCTGAGTAGTGTTCCATTGTGTATATATACACCACATTTTCTTTAACCATTTGTCTGTAAATGGACACTTTGTTTCCATGTCTTGGCTATTGTAAATAATGGTGCCATGAACATGTGGGTGGAGATATCTCCTTGACATAGTATTTTTGTTTCCTTCAGATATATTCTCAGTGTGGGAATGCTGGATAATATGATAGTTCTTTTTTTTTTTTTTTTTATTTTGTGAGGAACCTCATACTATGTAACAGTTCACAATCACACCATCACTGCACAAGGGTTTCCTTTTCTCCACATTCTCACCAGTGTTTGTTACTTCTTGTCTTTTTGATAATAGCCATTCTAACAGGTGTGAGGCAGTATCTCATTCTGGTTTTGAAACGCAGTTCCCTAATGATTAGTGATGTTGAGCACATTTTCCTGTACTTGCTGGCTATTTGTATATATTCTTTGAAAAAATGTCTATTTAGGTAATTTTCTCATTGTGTAATTGGATTTCTTTTTCTTTTTCTTTTTTTTTTTTGCTATTGAGTTGTATGCGTTCTTCATATATTTTGGACATTAACCCTTTATCAGATATAAGGTTTGCAATTTTTTCCCACTATGTAGGTTTTCTTTTCATTTTGTTGATCATTACTTTTGCTGTGCAGAAACTTTTTAGTCTAATGTAGTCTTACTTGTTATTTTTTTATATCGTTGCTTACACTTTAGGTGTTATATCCTAAAAAATCATGTAAAGACCCATGTCAAGAAGCGTTTTTACTATGTTTTCTTATAGGAGTTTTATGATTTTATGATTATGGTTTACATTTAAGTCTTTAATCCATTGCAAGTTAATATTCGTGAGTGGTGTAATATGGGGGTCCAGTTTTATTCCTTTACATGTAAAAATTCAATTTGTTGAGCACAATTTATTGAAGAGACTATCTTTTCTCCATTGAGTATTTTTGGCTCCCTTGTCACATATTATTTAACAATATCTATAGGTGTTGACATATATGCATGGGTTTCTTTCTTGGCACTCTATTCTGTTCCATTGGTCTATATATTTGTTTTTATGCCAGTACCATATTGTTTTTATTAGTATAGCTATATAATATAGCTTGAAATCAGAGTGTGTGATACCTCCCACATTATTCTTTCTCAGGAATGCTTTTGCTATCCAGGGAGTTTGTAGTTCCATATAAATTTTAGGATCATTTTTTTCTTTTCAGTAGAAACTGGAATCTTGATAGAGATTGCATTAAATCTATAGATGGCTTTGGATAGTATTGATATTTTAACAGTATTAATTCTTCTAATCCATAAACACCGGATACCAGTCCATTTATTTGTGCTTTCTTCAATTTCTTTTTTCAATGATTTGTAGTTTTCAGAGTAGAGACTTTTCACTTCCTTGGTTAATATTATTTCTAAGTATTTTATTGTTGCTGAATGTATTGTAAATGTGATCTCTTTATTTCTTTTTCAGATAATCTGTTGTTAGAGTACAAAAACACTACTGATTTTTGAATGTTAATTTTGTTTCCTGCAACTTTACTGAATTCTTCGATTAGATCTCACAGTTTGTTGGTGGAGGATTTTCTGTATATATAAATATGTCATCTGCAAGGAGACAAGTTTATATCGTTCCTTCAAATTCTGATGCATTTTATTTCTTTTTCTTCCCTGATTGCTCTGGCTAGGACTTCCAGTATCATATTGCATAGGAGTAGTGAGGGTGGGCACTCTTATCTTGGTCCTGGTCTTAGAGGAGAAGCTTTAAATCTCTTGCCATTAAGCATGTTAGCTGTGGATTTGGAATAAATGACTTTTATTATGTTAAGGAGTGTTTTTTCTATACATAATTTGTTAAGACATTTTATCATGAACAAACCTTAAATTTTGTCAAATGCTTTTTCTGTGTCCATTGTGATGATCATACAATTTATTTCTTTCATTCAATCAATGTGATGTAACACATTGATTGATTTGCATATTTTAACCATCCCTGCATTCCAGGCATAGATCTCACTGGATCAGTTGTAAGATCTTTTTAATATAATGCTGAATGTACTTTGCAAGTATTTTATTGGGAAATTTTGCATCTATATTCACCAGAGATATTGGACTATAGTTTTCTTTTCTGATAGTATGATTTTCTAGCGTTGGTATTAGGGTACTTCTGGACTTTTATAATGAGTTTGGGAGTGTTGCCACCACTCTGAGATTTTTGGAAGAGTTTGAAAAAGATTGACATTAGTTCTTTTATAAATGTTTGGTAAAATTTGCCAGTGAATCTGTTCCTGGAATTTTTTGGTTGGGGGATTTTTGATTATTGATTCAATCTTCTTATTAGTAATTGTTTTGTTTAGATTTTCTATTTCATTCTGAATAAATTTTGTAGATTTTGTGTTTCTAAGTATTTTTCCATTTCTTCTAGGTTGTTCAGTATGTTGGTGTATTGTTCATAGTAGCATTTTATAACCCTTGTTTTTTGGTTGTATCAGTTGTATGTTTCCTTTCATTTATAATTTTGTTAATTTGAGTCTTCTCTCTTTTTTCCTTGGTAAATCTAGCCAAGCTTTTGTAAATTTTGCTTATCTTTTTAAAGAACCAACTCTTCATTTTGTTAATTTTTATATTCTTTTCATGTTCTCTATTTTATTTTTTCTTGCTCTAATCTTTATTACTTCCTTCCTTCTGACAAATTTGGATTCAGTTTTTTCTTCTTTTTCTAGTTTCTTAAGGCATAGAGTTAGGTTTTTTTTTTAAGGTATCTTTTTTTTAATTTAAATATGTGCAGTTTATTATATGTCTCTTATGCCATAATCTTTTTTTCTTTTTTTTAAGGCTTAGGGAAGTACAAAATTTTAAATAATAAATACAGATTACACATTGTGGTTTTTGGTTACAAATTGTCGAGATTGATATTCATTTGCCTACATGATATCTCCAGCTGGATATATTTTCTTAAGTTCTTAATTTCATTTTATTTATTTTTTATACAGCAGGTTCTTATTAGTCATCAGTTTTATACACATCAGTGTATACATGTCAATCTCAATTGCCCAATTCATCACACCACCCCCCCCAGTGCCCCACGGCTTTCCTCTTTGGTGTCCATACGTTTGTTCTCTACATCTGTGTCTCAGTTTCTGCCCTGCAAACCGGTTCATCTGTACCATTTTTCTAGGTTCCACATAGATGTGTTAATATACGATATTTGTTTTTCTCTTTCTGACTTACTTCACTCTGTATGACAGTCTCTAGATCCATCCACATCTCAACAAATGACCCAATTTTGTTCCTTTTTAAGGCTGACTAATATTCCATTGTGCGTATGTACCACATCTTGTTTATCCATTTGTCTGTCAATGGGCATTAAGGTTGCTTCTGTGACCTGGCTATTGTAAATACTTCGGCAATGAAAATTGGGGTGCATGTGTCTTTTTGAATTATGGTTTTCTCAGGGTATATGCCCAGTAGTGGGATTGCTGGATCATATGGTAATTCTATTTTTAGTTTTTAAAGGAACCTCCAGACTGTTCTCCATAGTGGCTGTATCAATTTACATTCCCACCAACATTGCAAGTGGGTTCCCTTTCCTCCACACCCTATCCAGCATTTGTTGTTTGTAGATTTTCTGATGATGCCCATTCTAACTGGTGTGAGGTGATACTTCATTGCAGTTTTGATTTGCATTTCTCTAATAATTAGTGATGTTGAGCAAATATTCATGTGCTTCTTGGCCATCTGTATGTCTTCGGAGAAATGTCTATTTAGGTGTTCTGCCCATTTTTTGACTGGGTTGTTTGGTTTCTTAATATTGAGCTGCATGAGCTGTTTATATATTTTGGAGATTAATCCTTTGTCCATTGATTCATATGCAAATATTTTCTCCCATTCTGAGGGTGGGCTTTTTGTCTTGTTTATGGTTTCCTTTGCTGTGCGAAAGCTTTGAAGTTTCATTAGGTCGCATTTTTTTTTTATTTTTGTTTTTATTTCCATTACTCTAAGAGGTGGATCAAAAAAGATCTTGCTGTGATTTATGCCAAAGAGTGTTCTTCCTATGTTTTCCTCTAAGAGTTTTATAACGTCCAGTCTCACATTTAGGTCTCGAATCCATTTTGAGTTTATTTTTGTGTATGGTGTTAGGGAGTGTTCTAATTTCATTCTTTTACATGTAGCTGTCCAGTTTTCCCAGCACCACTTATTGAAGAGACTGTCTTTTCTCCATTGTATCTCCTTGCCTCTTTTGTCATAGATTACTTGACCATAGGTGCGTGGGTTTATCTCTGGGCTTTCTATGGTGTTCCACTGATCTCTGTTTCTGTTTTTGTGCCAGTACCATATTGTCTTGATTACTGTAACTTTGTAGTATAGTCTGGAGTCAGGATGTCTGATTCCTCCAGCTCCGTTTTTTTCCCTCAAGACTGCTTTGGCTATTTGGGGGTCTTTTTTGTCTCCATACAAATTTTAAGATGTTTGGTCTAGTTTTGTAAAAAGTGCCATTGGTAATTTGATAGGGATTGCATTGAATCTGTAGATTGCTTTGGGTAGTATAGTCACTTTCACAATATAGATTCTGCCAATCTAAGAGCATGGTATATCTCTCTATCTGTTGGTATCATCTTTAATTTCTTTCATCAGTGTCTTATACTTTTCTGCATACAGGTCTTTTGTCTCCCTAGGTAGGTTTATTCCTAGGTATTTTATTCTTTTTTTTTTTGCAATGGTAAATGGGAGTGTTTCCTTAATTTCTCTTTCAGATTTTTCATCATTAGTGTATAGGAATGCAAGAGATTTCTGTGCATTAATTTTGTATCCTGCAATTTTACCATATTCATTAATTAGCTCTAGCAGTTTTCTGGTGGCAGTTTTAGGATTCTCTATGTATAGTATCATGCCATCTGCAAACAGTGACAGTTTTACTTCTTCTTTTCCAATTTGTATTCCTTTTATTTCTTTTTCTTCTCTGATTGTCGTTGCTAGAACTTCCAGAACTATGTTGAATAATAGTGGTGAGAGTGGACATCCTTGTCTTGTTCCTGATCTTTGAGGAAATGCTTTCAGTTTTTCACCATTGAGAATGATGTTTGCTGTGGGTTTGTCATATATGGCCTTTATTATGTTGAGGTAGGTTCCCCTATGTCCACCTTCTGGAGAGTTTTTATCATAAATGGGTGTTGAATCTGTCAAAAGCTTTTTCTGCATCTATTGAGATGATCATATGGTTTTTATTCTTCAATTTGTTAATATGGTGTATCACATTGATTGATTTGTGTATATTGAAGAATCCGTGCATCCCTAGGATAAATCCCACTTGATCATGGTGTATGATCCTTTTAATGTGCTGTTGGATTCTGTTTGCTAGTATTTTGTTGAGGATTTTTGCATCTATATTCATCAGTGATATTGGTCTGTAATTTTCTTTTTTTGTAGTATCTTTGTCTGGTTTTGGTATAAGGGTGATGGTGACCTCATAGAATGAGTTTGGAAGTGTTCCTTCCTCAGCAATTTTTTGGAAGAGTTTGAGAAGGCTGGGTGTTAGCTCTTCTCTAAATGTTTGATAGAATTCACCTGTGAAGCCATCTGGTCTTGGACCTTTGTTTGTTGTAAGATTTTTAATCACAGTTTCAATTTCATTGCTTGTGGTTTGTCTGTTCATATTTTCTATTTCTTCCTGGTTCAGTCTTGGAAGGTTATACCTTTCTAGGTATTTGTCAGTTTCTTCCAGGTTGTCCATTTTATATGCGTAGTGTTGCTTGTATTACTCTCTTATGATGCTTTGTGTTTCTATGGTGTCTGTTGTAACTTCTTTTTCACTTCTAATTTTATTTATTTGAGTCCTCTCCTTCTTTTTGTTGATGAGTCTGGCCAAAGGTTTATCAATTTTGTTTATCTTCTCAAAGAACCAGGCTTTAGTTTAATTGATCTTTGCTATTGTTTTCTTTGTTTCTGTTTCATTTATTTCTGCTCTGATCTTTATTATTTCTTTCCTTCTACTAACATTGGGTTTTGTTTGTTTTTTTAGGTCTAATTCCTTTAGGTGTAAGGTTAGATTGTTTATTTGAGACTTTTGTTGTTTCTTGAGGTAGGATTGTATTGCTATAAACTTCCCTCTTAGAACTGCTTTTGCTGCATCCCATAGGTTTTGCATCATTGTGTTTTCATTGTAATTTCTCTCTAGGTATTTTTTGATTTCCTCTTTGATTTCTTCAGTGATGTCTTGGTTATTTAGTAACGTGTTGTTTAGCCTCCATGTGTTTGTGTTTTTTATGTATTTTTCCCTGTAATTTATTTCTAATCTCATAGTATTGTAGTCAGCAAAGATGTTTGATATGATTTCAATTTTCTTAAATTTACTGAGGCTTGATTTGTGTCTCAAGATGTGATCCATCCTGGAGAATGTTCCGTGCGCACTTGAGAAGAAAGTGTAATCTGCTGTTCTTGGATGGAATGTGCTATAAATATCAATTAAATCTGTCTGGTCTATTGTGTCATTTAAAGCTTCTGTTTCCTTATTTATTTTCATTTTGGATGATCTGTCCATTGGTGTAAGTGAGGTGTTAAAGTCCCCCACTATTATTGTGTTACTGTCAATTTCCTCTTTTATAGCTGTTAGCAGTTGCCTTATGTATTGAGGTGCTCCTATGTTGGGTCCACATATATTTATAATTGTTATATCTTCTTCTTGGATTGATCCCTTGATTATTATGTAGTGTCCTTCCTTGTCTCTTGTAACATTCTCTATTTTAAAGTCTATTTTATCTGATATGAGTATTGCTACTCCAGCTTTCTTTTGATTTCCATTTTCATGGAATATCTTTTTCCATCCCCTCACTTTCAGTTTGTATGTGTCCCTAGGTCTGAAGTGGGTCTCTTGTAGACAGCATATATATGGGTCTTGTTTTTGTATCCATTCAGCAAGCCTGTGTCTTTTGGTTGGAGCATTTAATCCATTCACGTTTAAGGTAATTATTGATATATATGTTCCTATGATCATTTTCTTAACTGTTTTGGGTTTGTTTCTGTGGGTCCTTTACTTCTCTATTGTTTCCCACTTAGAGAATTTCCTTTAGTATTTGTTGTAGATCTGGTTTGGTGGTACTGAATTCTCTTAGCTTTTGCTTCTCTGTAAAGCTTTTGATTTATCCATCGAATCTGAATGAGATCCTTGCCATGTAGAGTAATCATGGTTGTAGGTTCTTCCCTTTCGTCACTAAGTATATCATGCCACTCCCTTCTGGCTTGTAGGGTTTCTGCTGAGAAATCAGCTGTTAACCTTATGGGAGTTCCCTTGTATATTATTTGTCATTTTTCCTTTGCTGCTTTCAATAATTTTCCTTGTCTTTAATTTTTGCCAACTTGGTTACTAAGTGTCTCGGCACGTTTCTCCTTGGGTTTATCCTGTATGGAACTCTCTGTGCTTCCTGGACTTGGATGGCTATTTCCTTTCCCATGTTAGGGAAGTCTTTGACTATAATCTCTTCAAATATTTTCTTTGGTCCTTTCTCTCTCTCTTCTCCTTCTGGAACCCCTATAATGTGAATGTTGTTGAGTTTAATATTGTCCCAGAGGTCTATTCGGCTGTCTTCTTTTCTTTTCATTCTTTTTTCTTTATTCTGTTCCACAGCAGTAAATTCCACCATTCTGTCTTCCAGGTCACTTACCCGTTTTTCTGCCTCAGTTATTCTGCTATTGATTCCATCTAGTGTAGTTTTCATTTCAGTTATTGTATTGTTCATCTCTGTTTGTTTGTTCTTTAATTCTTCTAGGTCTTTGTTAAACGTTTTTTGCATCTTCTCGATCTTTTTCTGAGGTCCTGGATCATCTTCACTATCATTATTCTTTTTTTTTTTTTTTCTGACTCCACTATCATTATTCTGAATTCTTCTTCTGGAAGGTTGCCTATCTCCACTCCATTTAGTTGTTTTTCTGGGGTTTTATCTTGTTCCTTCATCTGGTACATAGCCCTCTACCTTTTCATTTGTTTATCTTTCTGTGAATGTGGTTTTTGTTCCACAGGCTGCAGGATTGTAGTTCTTCTTGCTTCTGCTCTCTGCCCTCTGGTGGATGAGGATATCTAAGAAGCTTGTCTCTTTGTTTCTTATTGTAGGCATTTATGGCTCTGAACTTCCACCTTAGTACTCCTTTTGCTATATCCCATAAGTTTTGGTATGTTGTGTTTTCATTTTCCTTTATCTCATGATACTTAACTTCCCCTTTAATTTCTTCTTTGCTCCATTGGTTGTTCAGAAGGGTCTTATTTGATTTCCATGTATTCTTGAATTTTCGAGTTTTCCTCTTGTTGATTTCTAGTAACATGCCATTATGGTCAGAAAAGATACTTGGTATGATTTTAATCTTCTTGAATTTTCTAAGATGTGTTTTGTGGCCTATGATGTGGTTTCTCCTAGAAAATGTTCCAAGCACGCTTTGGAAGAATGTGTATTTTACTGTTGTAAAGGAAAATGTTCTGTATATGTCTGTTATGTGTATTTGGTCTATAATGTTTTCCAAATCCTCTATTTTCTCATTGATTTTTTGTCTGGATGATCTAATCATTGTTGACTGTAGGTACTAAAGTCCCTAAATATTATGGTTTAGCTGTTTATTTCTCCTTTTAGCTCTGTTATTTTTTTTCACACACACACTGTATTTTATTTTTACAAGAGATAAATACACTGACACCAAGCATTGTACATGGATGACCACAACAAAAGCAACAATGATTGCAATTACCAAACATGAAACACACTCATACTATGTCATAATATTGACATTCAGTCCAGTAATCCTCCACTGTAACAGCTCCTTTACTTTGCAGTGAAAATTGATTTGTATATTCTTTGCCTCTGAGTCCTTGTGGGATTTTTTTTTTTTGATTCAGACAGAAACTCACAAAAATTATACTCATCCTTATCAGTTCACTCAGTCCCATGTAATTAATTTTTTTTTCATCTTAATCTTTTGTTAACACTTTCATGAGTTCATCAGTTTTTCATTAGAGTTCTGAAAATTCTTATTCATTCAGTTCAGCAGTACAGTCAGTTACCAGAAACCTGTACTTGTCAGAGTCTTTTCCATGAATTTCTTGAAGATGAAACCCTTTTATAGGAACATATTTGCAAAATCATCAGAGTACACCCAGAACTGTCTGTAAATGACAAAAGACTTAAAATTGACCACAGTTAAAGATTTGATGAAAGTTCATAATAATGCATTTGACAAGAAAATTAGTTATTTCTGAGATATACATTTTAAAGTAATAACTAGGATTATGAATTATAACATTATACCAGAACATATAAGATTTTTAGAAATTTCATGTAATGTCTGAAACATTTATATTAACATATTTCCATACAAATAACCCAATGAAAGTTTAGTATTACTTGTTTTGTTTGTTTGTTTTTTTACACTGCAGGTTCTTATTAGGCATCAATTTTATACACATCAGTGTATACATGTCAATCCCAATCGCCCAATTCAGCACACCACCATCCCCACCCCACCGCAGTTTTCCCACCTTGGTGTCCATATGTCCATTCTCTACATCTGTGTCTCAACTTCTGCCCTGCAAACCGGCTCATCTGTACCATTTTTCTAGGTTCCACATACATGCGTTAATATACGATATTTGTTTTTCTCTTTCTGACTTATTTCACTCTGTATGACAGTCTCTAGATCCATCCACGTCTCAACAAATGACTCAATGTCATTCCTTTTTATGGCTGAGTAATATTCCATGGTATACATGTACCACAACTTCTTTATCCATTCCTCTGTTGATGGGCATTTAGGTTGCTTCCATGACCTGGCTATTGTAAATAGTGCTGCAATGAACATTCGGGTGCATGTGTCTTTTTGAATTACGGTTTTCTCTGGGTAAATGCCCAGTAGTGGGATTGCAGGGTCATATGGTAATTTTATTTTTAGTGTTTTAGGGAACCTCCATATTGTTCTCCATAGTGGCTGTATCAATTTACATTCCCACCAACAGTGCAAGAGGGTTCCCTTTTCTCCACACCCTCTCCAGCATTTGTTGTTTGTAGATTTTCTGATCATGCCCATTCTAACTGGTGTGAGGTGATGCCTCATTGTAATTTTGATTTGCATTTCTCTAATAATTAGTGATGTTGAGCATCTTTTTATGTGCTTCGTGGCCGTCTGTATGTCTTCTTTGGAGAAATGTCTATTTAGGTCTTCTGCCCATTTTTGGATTGGGGTGTTTGTTTCTTTAATATTGAGCTGAATGAGCTCTTTATATATTTTGCAGATTAATCCTTTGTCCGTTGATTCGTTTGCAAATATTTTCTCCCATTCTGAGGGTTGTCTTTTGGTCTTGTTTATGGTTTCCTTTGCTGTGCAAAAGCTTTGAAGATTCATTAGGTCCCATTTGTTTATTTTTGTTTTTATTTCCATTACTCTATGAGGTGGATCAAAAAAGATCTTGCTGTGATTTATGTCAAAGAGTGTTCTTCCTATGTTTTTCTCTAAGAGTTTTATAGTGTCCAGTCTTACATTTAGGTCTCTATTCCATTTTGAGTTTATTTTTGTGTATGGTGTTAAGGAGTATTCTAATTTCATTCTTTTACATGTAGCTGTCCAGTTTTCCCAGCACCACTTATTGAAGAGACTGTCTTTTCTCCATTGTATATCTTTGCCTCCTTTGTCATAGATTAGTTAACCATAGGTGCGTGGGTTTATCTCTGGGCTTTCTATCTTGTTCCATTGATCTATGTTTCTGTTTTTGTGCCAGTACCATATTGTCTTTAATACTGTAGCTTTGTAGTATAGTCTGAAGTCAGGGAGTCTGATTCCTCCAGCTTCGTTTTTTCCCCTCAAGACTGCTTTGGCTATTCGGGGTCTTTGGTGTCTCCATACAAATTTTAAGATGATTTGTTCTAGCTCCGTAAAAAATGCCATTGGTAATTTGATAGGGATTGCATTGAATCTGTAGATTGCTTTGGGTAGTATACTCATTTTCACAATGTTGATTCTTCCAATCCAAGAACATGGTATATCTCTCCATCTGTTGGTATCATCTTTAATTTCTTTCATCAGTGTCTTATACTTTTCTGCATACAGGTCTTTTGTCCCCCTAGGTAGGTTTATTCCTAGGTATTTTTTTCTTTTTTCTTTGCAATGGTAAATGGGAGTGTTTCCTTAATTTCTCTTTCAGATTTTTCATCATTAGTGTATAGGAATGCAAGAGATTTCTGTGCATTAATTTTGTATCCTGCAACTTTACCATATTCATTAATTAGCTCTAGCAGTTTTCTGGTGGCAGTTTTAGGATTCTCTATGTATAGTATCATGTCATCTGCAAACAGTGACCGTTTTACTTCTTCTTTTCCAATTTGCATTCCTTTTATTTCTTTTTACTCTCTGATTGTCGTGGCTAGGACTTCCAGAACTATGTTAAATAATACTGGTGAGAGTGGACATCCTTGTCTCGTTCCTGATCTTAGCGGAAATGCTTTCAGTTTTTCACCATTGAGAGTGATGTTTGCTGTGGGTTTGTCACATATGGCCTTTATTATGTTGAGGTAGGTTCCCTCTATGACCACTTTCTGGGGAGTTTTAAGCATAAATGGTTGTTGAATTTTGTCAAAAGCTTTTTCTGCATCTATTGAGATGATCACATGGTTTTTATACTTCAATTTGTTAATATGGTGTATCACATTGATTACTTTGCGTATATTAAAGAATCCTTGCATCCCTGGGATAAGTCCCACTTGATCATGGTGTATGATCCTTTTAATGTGTTGTTGGATTCTGTTTGCTAGTATTTTGTTGAGGATTTTTTCATCTATATTCTTCAGTGATATTGGTCTGTAATTTTCTTTTTTTGTAGTGTCTTTGTCTGGTTTTGGTATCAGGGTGATGGTGGCCTCATAAAATGAGTTTGGGAGTGTTCCTTCCTCTGCAATTTTTTGGAAGAGTTTGAGAAGGATGGGTGTTAGCTCTTCTCTAAATGTTTAATAGAATTCGCCTGTGAAGCCATCTGGTCCTGGACTTTTCGTTGTTGGAAGATTTTTAATCACAGTTTCATTTTCATTACTTGTGATTGGTCTGTTCATATTTTCTGTTTCTTCCTGTTTCAGCCTTGGAAGGTTATACCTTTCTAAGAATTTGTCCATTTCTTCCAGGTTGTCCATTTTATTGGCATAAAGTTGCTTGTAGTAGTCTCTTAGGTTACCTTGTATTTCTGCGGTGTCTGTTGTAACTTCTCCTTTTTCATTTCTGATTTTATTGATTTGAGTCCTCTCCCTCTTTTTCTTGATGAGTCTGGCTAATGGCTTATCAGTTTTGTTTATCTTCTCAAAGAACCAGCTTTTAGTTTTATTGATCTTTGCTATTGTTTTCTTTGTTTCTTTTTCATTTATTTCTGCTCTGATCTTTATGATTTCTTTCCTTCTGCTAACTTTGGGTTTTGTTTCTTCTTCTTTCTCTAGTTTCTTTAGGTGTAAGGTTACATTGTTTACTTGAGATTTTTCTTGTTTCTTTAGGTAGGCTTGTATAGCTATAAACTTCCCTCTTAGAACCGCTTTTGCTGCATCCCATAGGTTTTGGGTCGTCGTGTTTTCATTGTCATTTGTCTCTAGGTATTTTTTTATTTCCTCTTTGATTTCTTCAGTGATCTCTTGGTTATTTAGTAACGTATTGTTTAGCCTCCATGTGTTTGTCTTTTTTACGTTTTTTTCCCTGTAATTCATTTCTAATCTCATAGCATTGTGGTCAGAAAAGATGCTTGATATGATTTCAATTTTCTTAAATTTACTGAGGCTTGATTTGTGACCCAAGATATTATCTATCCTGGAGAATGTTCCATGCGCACTTGAGAAGAACGTGTAATCTGCTGTTTTTGGATGGAATGTCCTATATATATCAATTAAATCTATCTGGTCTATTGTGTCATTTAAAGCTTCTGTTTCCTTATTTATTTTCATTTTGGATGATCTGTCCATTGGTGTAAGTGAGGTGTTAAAGTTCCCCACTATTATTGTGTTACTGTCAATTTCCTCTTTTATAGCTGTTAGCAGTTGCCTTTGTATTGAGGTGCTCCTATGTTGGGTGCGTATATATTTATAATTGTTATATCTTCTTCTTGGATTGATCCCTTGATCATTATGTAGTGTCCTTTCTTGTCTCTTGTAACATTCTTTATTTTAAAGTCCATTTTATCTGATATGAGTATAGCTACTCCAGCTTTCTTTTGATTTCCATTTGCATGGAATATCTTTTTCCATCTCCTCACTTTCAGTCTGTATGTGTCCCTAGGTCTAAAGTGGGTCTCTTGTAGACAGCATATATATGGGTCTTGTTTTTGTATCCATTCAGCAAGCCTGTGTCTTTTGATTGGAGCATTTAATCCATTCACGTTTAAGGTAATTATCAACATGTATGTTCCTATAACCATTTTCTTAATTGTTTTGGGTTTGTTATTGTAGGTCCTTTTCTTCTCTTATGTTTCTCACTCAGAGAAGTTCCTTTAGCATTTGTTGTAGATCTGGTTTGGTGGTGCTGAATTCTGTTAGCTTTTGCTTTTCTGTAAAGCTTTTGATTTTTCCATCAAATCTAAATGAGATCCTTGCTGGGTAGAGTAATCTTGGTTGTAGGTTCTTCCCTTTCATCACTTTAAGTATATCATGCCCCTCCCTTTTGGCTTGTAGAGTTTCTGCTGAGAAATCAGCTGTTAACCTTATGGGAGTTCCCTTGTATGTTATTTGTCATTTTTCCTTTGCTGCTTTCAATAATTTTTCTTTGTCTTTAATTTTTGCCACTTTGATTTCTATCTGTCTTTGTGTGTTTCTCCTTGAGTTTATCCTGTATGGGATTCTCTTCACTTCCTGGACTTGGGTGGCTATTTCCTTTCCCGTGTTAGGGAAGTTTTCGGCTATAATCTCTTCAAATATTTTCTCTGGTCCTCTCTGTCTCTCTTCTCCTTCTGGGTGGGACCCCTATAATGTGAATGTTGTTGCATTTAATGTTGTCCCAGAGGTCTCTTAGGCTGTCTTCATTTCTTTTCATTCTTTTTTCTTTAGTCTGTTCCACAGTAGTGAATTCCACCATTCTGTCTTCCAGGTCACTTATCCGTTCTTCTGCCTCAGTTATTCTGCTATTGATTCCTTCTAGTGTAGTTTTCATTTCAATTATTGTATTGGTCATCTCTGTTTGTTTGTTCTTTAATTCTTCTAGTTCTTTGTTAATCATTTCTTGCATCTTCTCAATCTTTGCCTCCATTCTTATTCTTAGGTCCTGGATCATCTTCACTATCATTATTCTGAATTCTTTTTCTGGAAGGTTCCCTGTCTCCTCTTTATTTAGTTTTTTTGGGGGGGGGGTTTTCTTGTTCCTTCATCTGGTATATAGCCCTCTGCCTTTTCATCTTGTCTATCTTTCTGTGAATGTGGTTTTTGTTCCACAGGCTGCAGGATTGTAGTTTTTCTTGCTTCTCCTGTCTGCCCTCTGGTGGTTGAGGCTATCTAAGTGGCTTGATGGGAGGTTTTGGTGGTGGGTAGAGCTGACTGTTGCTGTGGGGGTCAGAGCTCCGTAAAACTTTAATCCACTTGACTGTTGATGTGTGAGGCTGGGTTCCCTCCCTGTTGGTTGTTTTGCCTGAGGCAATCCAACACTGGAGCCTACCTGGTCTCTTTGGTGGGGCTAATGATAGACTCTGGGAGGGCTCACGCCAAGGAGTACTTCCCAGAACCTCCACTGCCAGTGTCCTTGTCCCCATGGTGAAACAGAGCCAGCCCCCGCCTCTGCAGGAGACCCTCCAACACTAGCAGGTAGGTCTGGTTCAGTCTCCCCCAGGGTCACTGCTCCTTCCTCTGGGTCCCGATGCACACACTATTCCCTGTGTGCCCTCCAGGAGTGGAGTCTCTGTTTCCCCCAGTCCTGTTGAAGTCCTGCAATCAATTCCCACTAGGCTTCAAAGTCTGATTCTCTATGAATTCCTCCTCCCATTGTCGGACCCCCAAGTTGGGAAGCCTTATGTTGGGCTCAGAACCTTCACTCCAGTGGGTGGACTTCTGTGGTATAAATGTTCGCCAGTCTGTGAGTCACTCACCCAGCAGTTATGGGATTTGATTTTACTCTGATTGCACCCTTCCTACCATCTCACTCTGGCTTCTCCTCTGTCCTTGGACATGGGGTATCCTCCTTGGTGAAGTCCATTGTCTTCCTGTCGATGACTGTCCAGCAGCCAGTTGTTATTCTGGTGCTCTCGCAAGAGGGAGTGAGAGCACGTCCTTCTACTCCGCCATCTTGGTTAATCCCCTGTTATTTTTTTTTTTTTTTGCCTTATATATTTAGGTGCTTTGGTGTTGGGTGCATATATATTTAAAATTAATGTGTCTTCTTGATGGATTGACTTCTTTTACATTATATAATTATCTTTTTTGTCTCTTTTTAATATTTTTAATTTAAAGTCTATTTTTTTAATATAAATATAGCCAGCCCAGTTTCTTTTCTTTTTTTCTTTTTTTTTTTTTCTGGTTACCATTTTCTTGAAATATTTTTTTTCATCCCTTCACTCTCCATCTATCTGTGTCTTTAAGGCTAAAGTGAATCTCTTGAAGGCAGCATATTGTTCATATTGTTAGATCTTCTTTTTTTAATCCATTTAGCCATTGTTTGTATTTTGATTGAAGAATTAATTCCATTTATCTTTAAAATATTATTGATATGTAAGGACTTACTACTGCCATTTTGTTAATTGTTTTCTTGCTGCTTTGTAGAATTATTTTTCCCATTTCTTTTCCTGCTGTCTTTTTTTGGTGTGTTTTGATGTCTTTTGGTAACAGTATCTTTGACTTCTTTATCATGCTTATTTGTGTAATTACTACAGGCTTTTTCCTTGCAGTTACCTTGAGACTTAACAGAAAATATATTAAAATTTTAACACCCTATTTTTTAATTGAATTATTGTTGATTTACAATTTTGTGTTAGTTTTAGGTGCACAGCAAAGTGTTTCAGTTATATATATATATATATATATATATATATATATATATATGTATATATATATTTCAGATTCTTTTCCACTATAGGTTATTACAAGATATTGAATACAGTTCCCTGTGCTATACAGTAAATCCTTGTTTTATATATATATATTGGCAACCATAAGTTTGTTTTCTATGTCTGTGAGTCTGTTTCTGATTTGTAAATAAATTCATTTGTATTATTTTTTAGATTCCACATATAAGTGATATCACATATTTTTTTGTTTCTGTCTGACTTACTTCACTCAATATGATAATCTGTAGGTCCATCCATGTTGCTGTAAATGGCAATATTTCATTCTTTTTTATGGCAGAATAATAGTCCTTTGTACATATACACCACGTCTTATTTATCCATTCATCTCTTGATGGACACTGTTGATTTTAACACCCTGTTTTAAACCAACACCTTAACTTCAATAGAATTCCTAAACTTTACAATTTTACTTCTCTTCCGCTTAACTTTTAGGTTATTGATGTTAAAGTTTATATAATTTTATATTGTGTAACTAATAACACATTATTATAGTTATGCATATTTTCATTACATTTGCTTTTTACCTTAAACCAGAGTTTTAAGTGAATTAGGCACCCCACTGTTGTATAACAGAATCTAACTTTGACTAGCTATGTACCATTACCAGTGAATTTTAAGCTACTTTCTTATGTTTTTATGATTTTAATTAATATCCTTTTACTTCCACTCAAAAACCCCCTTTAGAATTTCTTTTCAAAGTCTGGTGGTGGTGAACTCTGTTAACATTTTTTTGTTTGTTCAGGAAAGTATTTATCTCTCCTTCATATCTGAAGGCCAGTTTGCTGGTTATAGAATTCTTGGTTGATAGATTTTTTGCTTTCAGTATTTGAATATATCATTTCATTGTCTCTTAGCCTAAAATATTTTTGTTGAGAAATCTGTTGATAGCATAATGGGAGCTCCCTTTAAGATAATTTCTCTCTTTTCCCTTGCTGCTTTCAAAATTCTTTTGTCTTTGACTTTTGACAGTTTAATTATAATATGTCTCATGGTAGCCTTATTTGGTTTCAACCTATTTGGGATCCTTTCTACTTCAATCTAGAAGTCCATTTCTCTCCCCAGTTTTGGAAAGTTTTCAGCCATTATTAGCTTGACTATAGTTTCCTATCCTTTCTCTTTCTGAAATTCCCATAATGTGAATATTGTTTCTTTTCACTGTGTTCCACAATTCTTATAGCTTTTCTTTATGCTTTTTAATTTTTTGTTTGTTTGTTTCTCTAACTGGATAATTTCAAATATTCTGTCTTCTATATCATGAGTCTTTTCTGTGTTTGGTCAAGTGTGCCTTTAATGCTCTCTATTGAATTCTTCAGTGCATTTTATTTTTTTTTTTTGGCTCTAGGATTTCTGTTTAGTTTTTTAATGTTTTGTATTTCTTTGTTGAACTTCTCCATTCATTCCTGTCTTGTTTTCTTAATTTTGTTTTGTTGTCTGTCTGTGTGTTCTTGTGGGTTACTAAACTTCTTTAAGAGGATTATTCTGAATTTTTTTGTCTGACAGTTCATACATATCCATTTCTTTAGGGTGAGTTATTAAAACATTATTAGAGTACTTTGGTGGTATCATGTTTACCAGAATTTTTTTATGATTCTTGATTCTTTACATTGGTATCTGCCCATTTGAGTGAGCAGTCTCCTATTCCAGACTTTATAAGTTTGCTTTGGCAGAGACAGTTCTTCATCAGTCAACTCAGTTTGGGTTACTGGATATATCTCTTGTTAACATCCTTGGGTAGGTGAGGCTTGCTATCAATGTCTATTTTTCAGTGAGGCCACTATGAGGGCTTTTATGTTGGGGTTGGTGCCACTTACTGAGAAGAGTTGTATAAGACCACTAATCTGGTTCCCTGATTAAATGAGACTGTACAAGGAGCTCCATGGTCGCCTAGGTTCTCTGGTCAGACTTGCCAATTGGTTGAGACTGAGTACTCTACACGGTAGCAGATGGGGCTCTGAATTAGCTTCTTTGCCATGGCAGGGCAGCAGGACAAGCCACAGGGTCTGTGTGGCTCATTGTTTAGGGACTTAAATCAGGCAAGACTGTGCACTGAATTCCCTGGTGAGATGGCACCATTGATTTTGCTCCACATATGGGGAAAGCCATGGACTGTGCTTTCTTTTCAAGTGTCACTGTAAGCAGGATTTTTGGATGGGGTATGCAGCTTCCTATGTGCTCTGGTTTGGTTGCCTGCTCTGGAGGGCTGAAGACTGGATTCAGCAATGAGTGGGCTATGAATTATTGTCCCTGCCCAGGGAAGAACAAGCTCCAGCTCTGGAAAGGCATTTTGTTTATGGTCTTGACTGAAGCTGACCTGTGCCTTCAAGTTCCCTGGCCAAACAGCGTCATTTGCTTTGCTCTGCAGACTATTATCTCTGCCTACTGTACTCTCTGCTGGGCTGTTCAGATTTTGATGTATTCTGGCCAGCCTTTCTGGTCAAGCAGGGCTGGGATCTTTACTCAACAGTGGGTGGGGCTATGATTCAGCTCCTCTGCCTATGGGGATGAGAGGTGCAGCTATAAGCCACTTCTCAGGTTTTTCCAATCAGGCAAAGCACAACTTTTAAAACAACAAACTTATAGGAAATGTTGTGATGTTTGGAATCAGACAAAATTAATATTGATATTGAAGTGTAGGTATATTATTCTTAATAGGTGTGTGAACATGGGTACTTTTTAAAAACTTATTTCTATTTTAGTTTTCTGTAAATTAAGGCTTCACAAAGTTGGGTCAAGGATGAAGACAGCACATGGCATCTTGCATAAGAGTAGACAATAAATTTTAGTTCCTTTTTTCCTATTTTGAGGATGCACCATGCTTTAAATGTTTTAACAATATCTTACATAGGCCAAGTAATGGAGATTTTTACAGCATTTTGTAAATATTGACTGATTATTGATTGAACAATAACTGATTGATTAATTAATGATTGAATTTTTCATGTGAATAACCACAGTCTATATAAATCTGGCTCTTTTCCCAGAGTCCATTCTACTTTATGCTCTCTTCAGTTTTATATCCACATTTGTCTTGGCTTACATTAAAATCAAACCTGACTAGTGACAATAGTATCAAAAATAAGATGGATAACACTATTCACCTGTTAGCATTCAGTTCCATTTTCAGACTTTATGTTCTATGCATCACAAGGGTCTGGAAGCCTGAAATTTCCAAACCTATAATCCCTTGACAGGTGGTTTCTAGTTACAGTCTGCCAATGGGCAACACTAACAGGGAATTTGAAGGCAAGAGAAAAAAATATCTACTTTTTTTTCTTCTTCTGGCAGTGTATCCAGCAACAGCAGCATTAAAAGCTGTTGACTGAGGGCTCTGGAAATGAGTTTCTAGAGTAGCTGTGGTAGTTTCTATATGTAGCAACATCTGCAGGAGTGTAATCTTACCAGCAGTGCAATTCCAATAGAAGCAATGGGCATCTGAAGAACCTTCAGCATATCAGCAGAAAGTGTGGGCTCATGGGCTTAACCCCACAGGTTTAGCAATTAATTTTCACTCTTTTGGAATCATTTTTCTCTTTAACACACACATTCTGTCAGTCATTCTCACCAGGATGTGTGCTGGTGATGGGGAGTGGGTGATGTTAAATCTCTTGTAGTGAATAGTTTGCACAATTTGAAAATACCTCCTAGTGAATTATATCTTTTCTCTATTTCACATTTCCCTACCACCATTTAAGAGTGAATGAATTCAATCTCTAAAGTTCATTCCAGTCAGGAAATTCTACAACTATATGAAAAAAATAGCAATAATAAAGAAAATGTATGATATACATTCCTTTGGCTCAGGATTTTTCTGTGACACAGATATGAAGATTATTCTTATGAAAAACACTGACAGACAATGAAAACAAGTAGACAGATAAAATTAAAAATAATACCATATTCTGGCTCTCAAAATGTGTTGAGAGGTATAATATTTGCTAAGCATCCCTAAGCTACTTAAAGCTATCTCTATAGTACATTTATATTAAATATAATTTTTACAGATAGAAGGAAAACAATGCCTAAATTCTACCTAGGTATTACTGTGTGTGGCTAATTTCATTCAGTTATGGTTACTGGGACTGCAGTTCACAGCATGTCCATGTTTATTCTCATATGTGTTAATCTTGTATTTCAAATTAGAGTGTAAAATCTTTGATGACAGGGACAATGACTAACACTTCTTTTTAACTTCCATGTGCTACTACAATGTGTCAAGTATAGTAGATACTAAAAAAATATTTTATCATATTTACATACAGATCTGGGGACATTTCGTTTAAGGATTTATAGAAAGTCAGGCTCTATTAAAGTTGAAGGATTCTGACGTTGCGAAATAAGTTAAAAATACCAAAAAACCAAAAAGCAAAATCTAGTCAACATCTGAGACAAGCACTTTACTTTATTACTTCCTTTACTTCTCATGATAGCCCTGTAGAGTATGGATTATGATCCCCATTTTACAAATAAGGAAACAATGATTCAGAGAACTGATTTTCTTTGGTCACCCAGGCAATAAGTATGATTACTAAGATCCTCAGATAATGTGGTCATTCATAACAAAAACTACAGTGTTTAGGAATTAGGTTACATATTCACAGTTTTGGTTTGCTCTCTCAATTTTGCTTAAGCATATCCTCTAGTAGACTTATAAGAAATTAATATTTTAAATATTTAAATATCCAGTAATAGCTTCAATGTATTCAAAGAGGTTTGATAAATTTGATGGGTATAAAACTCTGGAATTAAAAAGCTTCCTCAGCGATTTTAACGCAGTGCTCCACTGTCTTCTAAATTTTAGAGTTTCTATCGAGAAGTCTTAAACTGTCATGTGTACTTTGATTTCAGAGCACTCCCCAATAGCTTTTAGAATATTTTTTTTATCTTCAGTGTTCACAATGATTTTTTAAATTATGTTTGTTTGCTTTTATATCTACTGTGCTGAGCATGTTTTTCACCCTTTCAATCTTAATACTCATGTACTTTATTAAATATCTTTTCTTATTCCTTTGATAATTTTATCCTTGTTGATTTTTCTCTTGTATATTTCTGGAACTCCTGTATTAATCTTCTGTTGGACCTCCAGAAATGATCCTCTATTAACCCTATCCTTTCTTCAACTACTTTTCTTCTCCTTGTATTTTAGTTCTACTTCCTGAAAATTTTCCCTTTCTTAATATTTCAGCACAGCTATTGTATATTTTTAAATTATCAACACATTATTAATATTTTTTAAATTTCAAGAGTTATTTCTTGTTCTTTGAGTATGTTTATAGCGTTCTATTCTTGTTTTCGGGATGCTGAATTTTCTCTTTTTTTTTTTTTAAACATCTTTATTGAAGTATAATTGCTTTACAATGGTGTGTTAGTTTCTGCTTTATAACAAAGTGAATCAGCTATACATATAAATATGTTCCCATATCTCTTCCCTCTTGCATCTCCCTCCCTCCCACCCTTCTAGGTGGTCACAAAACACCGAGCTGATCTCCCTGTGCTATGCGGCTGCTTCCCACTAGCTATCTATTTTACATTTGGTAGTGTATATATGTCCATGACACTCTCTCACCCTGTCATATCTCACCCCTTCCCCTCCCCATACCCTCAAGTCCATTCTCTAGTAGGTCTGTATCTTTATTCCTGTCTTGCCACTAGGTTCTTCATGACCGTTATTTTTTTTCCTTAGATTCCATATATATGTGTTAGCATACTGTATTTGTTTTTCTCTTTCTGACTTACTTCACTCTGTATGACAGACTCTAACTGCATCCACCTCATTACAAATACCTCCATTTCATTTCTTTTTATGGCTGAGTAATATTCCATTGTATATATGTGCCACATCTTCTTTATCCATTCATCTGATGATGGACACCTAGGTTGCTTCCATGGCCTGGCTATTGTAAACAGAGCTGCAATGAACATTTTGGTACATGACTCTTTCTGAATTATGGTTTTCTCAGGGTATATGCCCAGTATTCGGATTGCTGGGTCGTATGGTAGTTCTATTTTTGGTTTTTTAAGGAACCTCCATACTGTTCTCCATAGTGGCTGTATCAATTTACATTCCCACCAACAGTGCAAGAGTGTTCCCTTTTCTCCACACCCTCTCCAGCATTTATTGTTTCTAGATTTTTTGATGATGGCCATTCTGACCGGTGTGAGATGATACCTCATTGTAGTTTTGATTTGCATTTCTCTAATGATTAATGATGTTGAGCATTCTTTCATGTGTCTGTTGGCAATCTGTATATCTTCTTAGGAGAAATTTCTATTTAGGTCTTCTGCCCATTTTGGATTGGGTTGTTTCTTTTTTTGTTATTGAGCTGCATAAGCTGCTTGTAAATCATGGAGATGAATCCTTTGTCAGTTGCTTCATTTGAAAATATTTTCTCCCATTCTGAGGGTTGTCTTTTGGTCTTGTTTATGGTTTCCTTTGCTGTGCAAAAGCTTTTAAATTTCATTAGGTCCCATTTGTTTATTTTTGTTTTTATTTCCATTTCTCTAGGAGGTGGATCAAAAAGGATGTTTCTGTGATTTATGTCATAGAGTGTTCTGCCTATGTTTTCCTCTAAGAGTTTGATAGTGTCTGGCCTTACACTTAGGTCTTTAATCCATTTTGAGTTTATTTTTGTGTATGGTGTCAGGGAGTGTTCTAATTTCATACTTTTACATGTACCTGTCCAGTTTTCCCAGCACCACTTATTGAAGAGGATGTCTTTTCTCCACTGTATATGCTTGTCTCCTTTATCAAAGATAAGGTGACCATATGTGCATGGGTTTATCTCTGGGCTTTCTATCCTGTTCCATTGATCTATATTTCTGTTTTTGTGCCAGCACCAAACTGTCTTGATTACCGTAGCTTTGTAATATAGTCTGAAGTCAGGGAGCCTGATTCCTCCAGCTCCATTTTTCGTTCTCAAGATTGCTTTGGCTATTCGGGGTCTTTTGTGTTTCCATACAAACTGTGAAATTTTTGTTCTACTTCTGTGAAAAATGCCACTGGTAGTTTGAAAGGAATTGCATTGAATCTGTAGATTGCTTTCGGTAGTAGAGTCATTTTCACACTGTTGATTCTTCCAACCCAAGAACATGGTATATCTCTCCATCTATTTGTATCATCTTTAATTTCTTTCATCTGTGTCCTATAATTTTCTGCATACCGTTCTCTTGTCTCCTTAGGTAGGTTTATTCCTAGATATTTTATTCTTTTTGTTGCAATGGTAAATGGGAGTGTTTTATTAATTTCACTTTCAGATTTTTCATCATTAGTATATAGAAATGCAGGAGATTTCTGTGCATTAATTTTGTATCCTGCTACTTCACCAAATTCATTGATTAGATCTAGTAGTTTTCTGGTATCATCTTTAGGATTCTCTATGTATAATATCATGTCATCTGCAAACAGTGACAGCTTTACTTCTTCTTTTCCAATTTGGATTCCTCTTATTTCTTTTTCTTCTCTGATTGCTGTGGCTAAAACTTCCAAAACTATGTTGAATAATAGTGGTGAGAGTGGGAAACCTTGTCTTGTTCTTGACCTTAGTGGAAATGGTTTCAGTTTTTCACCATTGAGGACGATGTTGGCTGTGGGTTTTTAATATATAGCCTTTATTATGTTGAGGAAAGATCCCTCTATGCCTACTTTCTGCAGGGCTTTTATCATAAATGGGTGTTGAATTTTGTCAAAAGCTTTCCCTGCATCTATTGAGATGATCATATGGTTTTTCTCCTTCAATTTGTTAATATGGTGTATCATGTTGATTGATTTGCGTATATTGAGGAATCCTCGCATTCCTGGAATAAATCCCACTTGATCATGGTGTATAATCCTTTTAATGTGCTGTTGGATTCGGTTTGCCAGTATTTTGCTGAGGATTTTTGCATCTATGTTCATCAGTGATATTGGCCTGTAGTTTTCTTTCTTTGTGATATCTTTGTCTGGTTTTGGTATCAGGGTGATGGTGGCCTCGTAGAATGAGTTGGGGAGTGTTCCTCCCTCTGCAATATTTTGGAAGAGTTTGAGAAGGATAGGTGTTAGCTCTTCTCTAAATGTTTGACAGAATTCCCCTGTGAATCCATCTGGTCCTGGGCTTTTGTTTGTTGGAAGATTTTTAATCACAGTTTCAATTTCAGTGCTTGTGATTGGTCTGTTCATATTTTCTATTTCTTCCTGGTTCCGTCTCGGCAGGTTGTGCATTTCTAAGAATCTGTCCAGTTCTTCCAGTTTGTCCATTTTATTGGCATATAGTTGCTTGTAGTAATCTCTCATGATCCTTTGTATTTTGCAGTGTCAGTGGTTACTTCTCCTTTTTCATTTAAAATTCTATGGATTTGAGTCTTCTCCCTTTTTCTCTTGATGAGTCTGGCTAATGGTTTATCAATTTTGTTTATCTTCTCAAAGAACCAGCTTTTAGTTTCATTGATTTTTGCTATTGTTTCCTTCATTTCTTTTTCATTTATTTCTGATCTGATCTTTATGATTTCTTTCCTTCTGTTAGCTTTGGGGTTTTTTTGTTCTTCTTTCTCTAATTGCTTTAGGTGCAAGGTTAGGTTGTTTATTCGAGATGTTTCCTGTTTCTTGAGGTAGGCTTGTATTGGTATAAACTTCCCCCTTAGAACTGCTTTTGCTGCATCCCATAGGTTTTGGGTCGACGTGTCTCCGTTTTCATTTTTTTCTAGGTATTTTTTGATTTCCCCTTTGATTTCTTCAGTGATCACTTCGTTATTAAGTAGTGTATTGTGTAGCCTCCATGTGTTTGTATTTTTTACAGATCTTTTTCTGTAATTGATATCTAGTCTCATAGTATTGTGGTTGGAAAAGATACTTGATACGATTTCAATTTTTTAAAATTTACCAAGGCTTGATTTGTGACCCAAGATATGATCTATCCTGGAGAATATTCCATGAGCACTTGAGAAAAATGTGTATTCTGTTGTTTTTGGGTGGAATGTCCTATAAATATCAATTAAGTCCATCTTGTTTAATGTATCTTTTAAAGCTTGTGTTTCCTTCTTTATTTTCATTTTGGATGATCTGTCCATTGGTGAAAGTGGGGTGTTAAAGTCCCCTACTATGACTGTGTTACTGTTGATTTCCCCTTTTATGGCTGTTAGTATTTGCCTTATGTATTGAGGTGCTTCTAGGTTGGGTGCATAAATATTTACAATTGTTATACCTTCCTCTTGGATCGATCCCTTGATCATTATATAGTGTCCTTCTTTGTCTCTTGTAATAGTCTTTATTTTAAAGTCTATTTTGTCTGATATGAGAATTGCTACTCCAGCCTTCTTTTGATTTCCATTTGCATGGAATATCTTTTTCCATTCCCTCACTTTCAGTCTGTATGTGTCTCTAGGTCTGAAGTGGGTCTCTTGTAGACAGCATATATATGGGTCTTGTTTTTGTATCCATTCAGCCAGTCTGTTTCTTCTGGTGGGAGCATTTAATCCATTTACATTCAAGGTAATTATCGATATGTATGTTCCTGTTCCCATTTTCTTAAATATTTTGGGTTTGTTATTGTAGGTGTTTTCCTTCTTTTGTATTTCTTGCCTAGAGAAGTTCCTTTCGCATTTGTTGTAAAGCTGGATTGGTGGTGCTGAACTCTCTCAGCTTTTGCTTGTCTGTAAAGCTTTTAATTTCTCCATCAAATCTGAATGAGATCCTTGCTGGGTAGAGTAACCTTGGTTGTAGATTTTTCTCCTTCATCACTTTAAGTATATCCTGCCACTCCCTTCTGGCTTGCAGAGTTTCTGCTGAAAGATCAGATGTTAACCTTATGTGGATTCCCTTGTGTGTTATTTGTTGTTTTTCCCTTGCTGCTTTTAATATGTTTTCTTTATAGTTAATTTTTGATAGTTTGATTAATATGTGTCTTGGCGTGTTTCTCCTTCGATTTATCCTGTATGGGACTCTCTGTGCTTCCAGGAGTTGGTTAACTAATTCCTTTCCCATATTAGGGAAGTTTTCAACTATAATCTCTTCAAATATTTTCTCAGTCCCTTTCTTTTTCTCTTCTTCTTCTGGGACCCGTATAATTCGAATGTTGGTGCATTTAATGTTGTCCCAGAGGTCTCTGAGACTGTCCTCAGTTCTTTTCATTCTTTTTTCTTTATTCTGCCCTGCAGTAATTATTTTCACTATTTTATCTTCCAGGTCACTTATCCGTTCTTCTGCCTCAGTTATTCTGCTATTGATCCCGTCTAGAGTATTTTCAATTTCAAGTATTGTGTTTTTCATCGTTGCTTGGTGTCTCCTTGGTTCTTCTAGGTCCTTGTTAAATGTTTCTTGCATTTTGTCTATTCTATTTCCAAGATTTTGGATCATCTTTACTATCATTATTCTGAATTCTTTTTCAGGTAGACTGCCTATTTCCTCTTCATTTGTTAGGTCTGTTGTGTTTTTACCTTGTTCCTTCATCTGCTGTGTGTTTTTGTGTTTTCTCATTTTGCTTATCTTACTGTGTTTGTGGGTGTCCTTTTTGCAGGCTGCAGGTTCATAATTCCTGTTGTTTTTGGTATCTGTCCCCAGTGGTTAAGGTTGGTTGAGTGGATTGTGTAGGCTTCCTGGTGGAGGGGACTAGTGCCTGTGTTCTGGTGGATGAGGCTGGATGTTTTCTTTCTGGTGGGCACGTTCACGTCTGGTGGTGTGTTTTGGGGTGTCTGTGGCCTTATTATGATTTTAGGCAGCCTCTCTGCTAATGGATGGGGCTGTGTTCCTGTCTTGTTAGTTGTTTGGCATAGGGTGTCCAGCACTATAGCTTGCTGGTCGTTGAGTGAAGCTGGGTCTTGATGTTGAGATGGAGATCTCTGAGATATTTTCACCGTTTGGTATTACATGGAGCTGGGAGGTCTCTTGTGGACCAGTGTCCTGAAGTTGGCTCTCCCACCTCAGAGGCACAGCGCTGATGCCTGGCTGGAGCACCAAGAGCCTTTCATCCACACGGCTCAGAATAAAAGGGAGAAAAAATAGAAAGAAAGAAAGAAAGAGGATAAAATAAAATAGAATTAAGCTATTATTATAAAAAATAAGAAAAAAATTATTAAGAATAAATTTATTAAGAAATTTTTTTAATTTTTAAAAATAGATTTATTAATTTTTATAAGTAAAAATAAGTAAAAAATTATTAAGAAAAACATTTATTAAGAAAAATTTTTTAAATTTTTTACAATAAAAAAATATGAAAAAACTTATTAAATTTTTTTAAAATTTTTATAAATGGAAATTAAGGAAAAATTATTAAGAAAACATTTATTAGGAAAAGAAATTTTTTAAGTAAAAAAAAAAACAAAAAACGGATGGACCTAACCCTAGGACTAATGGTGAAAGCAAAGCTATACAGACAAAATCTCACCCAGAAGCATACACATATACACTCACAAAAACAAGGAAAAGGGAAAAAATTAATATATCCTGCTCCCAAAGCCCATCTCCTGAATTTGGGATGATTTGTTGTCTATTCATATATTCAACAGATGCAGGCACATCAAGCTGTTTGTGGAGCTTTAATCTGCTGCTTCTGAGGCTGCTGGGAGAGATTTCCCTTTCTCTTCTATGTTCATACTGCTCCCGGGGTTCAGCTTTAGATTTGGACCCGCCTCTGCATGTAGGTCGCCTGAGGGTGTCTGTTCCCCGCCCAGACAGAATGGGGTTAAAGGAGAAGCTGACTAGGGGGCTCTGGCTCACTCAGGCCAGGGGGAGGGAGGGGTCCGGATGTGCGGCAAGCCTGCGGCGGCAGAGGCCGTCGTGACATTGCAGCAGCCTGAGGCGTGCCGTGCGTTCTCCCGGGGAAGTTGTCCCTGGATCACGGGACCCTGGTAATAGCGGGCTGCACAGGCTCCTGGGAGGGGCGGTGTGGAGAGTGACCTGTGCTCGCACACAGGCTTCTTGGTGGCAGCAGCAGCAGCCTTAGCATCTCATGCCCATCTCTGGGGTCCGCGCTGATAGCCGCGGCTTGCGCCCGTCTCTGGAGTTCGTTTACGCGGCGCTCTGAATCCCCTCTCCTTGCACGCCGTGAAACAAAGAGGCAAGAAAAAGTCTCTTGCCTCTTCGGCAGCTGCAGACGTTTTCCCAGGCTCCCTCCCGGCTAGCTGTGGTGCACTAACCCCATCAGGCTGTGTTCACGCCCCCAACCCCAGTCCTCTCCCTGCGATCTGACCGAAGCCCGAGCCTCAGCTCCCAGCCCCCACCCGCCCCGGCGGGTGAGCAGACAAGCCTCTCGGGTTGGTGAGTGCTACTCGGCACTGATCCTCCGTGTGGGAATCTCTCCGCTTTGCCCTCCACACCCCTGTGGTTGGGCTCTCCTCCGTGGCTCCGAAGCTTCCCCCCTCTGCCACCCTCAGTCTCCGCCCGTGAAGGGGCTTCCTAGTGTGTGGAAACCTTGCCTCCTTCACAGCTCCCTCCCACTGGTGCAGGTCCCATCCCTATTCTTTTGTCTCTGTTATTTCTTTTTTCTTTTCCCCTACCCAAGTACGTGGGGATTTTCTTGCCTTTTGGGAGGTCTGTCGTCTTCTGCCAGCGTTCAGTGGGTGTTCTGTAGGAGCAGTTACACGTGTAGATGTATTTCTACTGTATCTGTGGGAAGGAAGGTGATCTCCGCATCTTACTCTTCCGCCATCATGCTGCCACTCCCCTTGAATTTTCTCTTATCTCTCTGAAGGAAGTAATAATGGATTTTTTGTGAAGTCATCTTCTGTTTTTGTTCCATTTTGTTTTGAATTCTATGAGGATTTTCCACAAAACCTGTTAATCCTTGATTGAAAACTAAGAGAGCCACTAAAAGGTGGAGACTGAGAGCTGGTCAAATCTACTTTCTAGCTTGTGAAGGCAGACATATGGCCATTTTGTTTGGCAGCCCCCGTTTGTCAGTATATTTACATCTTTCTTATAGGCTGGCCTGTGTCCACCAAGAAGAATTTTCCAATTTTGCCTATGGGTATAAGCAGGGGCTTCCAGTGATCTAGGAGCCCAGAAAATAAAAAGCTTTTAAGCTCTTCCTGTTCAGGCAAAAGATTTTTACTCAATCTCCATTTTGAATTTTCATCTTCTTCTACAGACTTCTGATGAGCATTTTTGTTTTCAAATGCACTCTCATTCAGATTTGTAGAAGTACAGTTGCTTTCAGTTAATGAGACTTTCAGGGATTCTATCACATGTAATTACATTTTTTGTTGTTTCTCTCATCCCTGGCAGTTAGTCTTCAGCTTTTTTTGCATCTGGCAAGATAGTTACCACTTGTTTTAACTTTAAAAATTTTTGACCATTTTTGATAATCTGTCTTTTCTCAATATTCTTTGACCTAGTGTATTTATGACATAAAATGTTCCTTAACAAGCATTTAATAAAATGTCAGGATGTACCAGAAAAACAGTCTGTGTACATAGTCTACTACATTTAACCAGAAGTCTAAAGAATACATTTCTAGTCATCATCCAAAAGACTGTTGATCTTTTACTTTTTCATCTTTAATCTATTTTCATAATTTCTATTTTAGTAGGAGGACATCCATTTATTCTAAAATTCGAATTAGTTGCTTAGTGTTGCTCATAATTGTCTTTTGTTTCTTTTAAATCTCCTTTCCATTTCTAATATCTTACAGCTATTTTTGTTAGTTTGTTTCTTTTTTAAATCAGGTTTTTGAGAGATTTATTATATTGCTCATTTAAAAATATTAGCTTTCATTTTCAAGTATTTTTAACTGTTTCACTTTTTTATTATAAGTCCCTCTTCCTACTTTCTTTTTATTTCTTTTGTTTTTGCTTTATTTTTTTTTAAAGATAAATACTGAGTTTATTTACTTTTAGTACTTTTTAAAATAATGAACATATTTAAGGCTATAAATGTTCTTTGGAATAGTTGTTTCTCAGAGGTTTTTAATCAATGTTATTTTTTCTATTACTTTCTAAAAAGCACCCAATTCTTTGATAGAGAAAATTTCATGAATTTTTAAAATTGAAGTATAGTTGATTCACAATATTGTGTTAGCTTCCATTGTACAACATAATGACCTTTTTTTTGTAGATTATATTCCACTATAGGTTATTACAAGATATTGGGTATAATTCCTTGTGTTATACAGTAAATCATTGTTGCTTATCTATTTTATGTATAGTAGTTTGTATCAGTTAGTCCCATACTCCTAATTTGTCTCCCCTTCCTCCCTCCCTCTCACTTTTGGTAACCATAAGTTTGTTTTCTATTACTGTGAGTCTGTTTCTGTTTTGTATATAGATTCATTTGTATTATTTTTGGATTCCACATGTAAGTAATATCTTATAGTATTTGTCTTTCTCTGTCTGACTTATATCACTAAGCATGATATTCATTAGGTCTATCCACATTGGTGCTAATGGCATTATTTCTTTATGGCTGAGTTATATATATATATATATATATATATATATATATATATATATTCCATTTTCTTAGGTCAATTGTCTGTTGATGGTCAATTGGGTTGCTACCATGTCTTGGCTATTTTAAATAGATATGAACATTAGGGTGCATGTATCTTTTCAAATTAGGGCTGTTTTTCCAGATATATACCCAGTGTCAAATTGCTGGATCATATGATAGCTCTATTTTTAGTTTTTTAAGGAACCTCCAAACTGTTTTGTATAGTGGCCACACCAATTTACATTCCCACCAAAGATTGCATTTTCTCCACATCCTCTACAGCACTTATAATTTGTAGATTTTTTGATGATAGCCATTCTGACCAGTATGAAGTGATACTTCACTGTGCTTTTTATTTTTATTTCTCTAATAATTAATAATGTTGACCATCTTTCATGGACCAATAAATAAGAAATAATGAGAAATAATTATAAAGTTATAGAAAACATTATTTATATACAATATGATTTTCTACCTTTCTAGGTAGGGAAGCCAAGAGAAAAAAAATGTATTTATAACTAATATGAGATTTCAATTTAGGAGCAGCACAAATAAATCAATAGAATGATCGATTACTGTAAGCAGAAACTGATTAGAAAATACAATAAACAATTTTTTCACATTAGCATCACAAATTATAAACTATGCAAGAGTTAAACAGTAATGTAGTAAGAACCTTTGAGAAAAAACAAAAAAAAAATTTACCAGGACATAACAAAAGACTTGACTAATTTCAGTAATTGGGGAGAGAGATGTTCATGGATGTAAAGATTCATAGATCAAAAATCTGACAAAATTCCATTCAAAAATTGTTTCTTTTTGAGGTATCATTGACATATATTAGTTTCAAGTGTACAACATAATGACTCAAAATTTGTATATATTGTGAAGTGATCACGACAATAAGCCTAGTTAACATGCATCATCATACATAGTTACAATATTTTCCTTTGGATGAGAACTTTTAAGATCTATTTCTTAGCAACTTCCAAATATGCAATACAATATTATTAACTATAGTCACAATGCTATACCTTAAATCTACATGACATTTACCTTTATAACTAGAAGTTTGCCCTGATTTATTTCACTTAGAATAATGCCTCTAGGTCCATCCACATCACAAATGGCAATATTTTATTCTTTTTATTAAGGTTGAATAACATATATATATATATATATATATATATATATATATATATATATTTTTTTTTATCCATTCTTCTATCAATGGACACTTAGGTTGTTTCTATATCTTGGCCACTGTAAATAATGCTGCAATAAACATGGGGGGGTTATATATATCGTTTTGAATTAGTGCTTTTGTTTTCTTGAGATGAATACCCAGAAGTGGAATTGCTGGATCATATGATAGTTCTGTTTTTAAGTTTTTGAGAAACCTCCATACTGTTTTTCATAGTGGCTGCACCAATTTATGTTCCCACAAATAATGCACAAGTGTTCCCTTTTCTCCACACCCTTGTCAACACATGTTATTTCTTGTCTGTTGATGATACCCATTCTAATTGATGTGAGGTGATAATTCATTGAGGTTTTGATTTGCATATTCAAATTCTTAAAATTTTCATGGAACTTAACATGCTGATTCTAAAATTCATATGGAAGTGTAAATTGCAACAATATCTAATACAATTTAGAAAGAAAATTGAGGTGAGAGTGACTTATCCTACCAGGTTTAAAACATATTATACAACCTATACTAAAGCAGTGGGCTACTGGTGGAAGAATGAATATAGACTTACTTTACATAACCATTATTTACTTAATTAAGTTTTACCACAGTCTTGAATAGTTATACTACTTTTTGATGACTGTTGTTATTTTTTCAAGATAATGGATTATTCACCCCAAACAAATTAAATATGTATAAAAAGTGATGGTTGTACATAAAAACACGTTCAACAATTTACTGAACACAGTAGTTTCTAGTTGCACAATACTATATGGAACAACGGATGTGTGCTGTTTCAATGTATTGCATGTATGTGCCCTTTTCAGTTGTTTTGAAGTGTTCTCATGTATAGCCTTTACTTTTCCCTAAAGGTATTCTTCTGTGAAAGAAGTTTATAATTAAGAGCATTTAAATAAAAGATAACCAAAATAATCTCCTGGGTCTCTGCGCCATTCCAAAGAATGACTCCCTTGCACCTCTCTTCCAACAAGTATCATTTGTTATTAAGTCCTCAATTTTCTTTTGTGAAGGTTACAATAAACTTTCACTACATTTCAACTTTTTTTGTAAAAACTATTTTTTTTACTTCCAAATTGCTGTTTATTATTTATATAAACTAGTGTTCTTTGCTCAATTAATATACCTTTTTATTCAAACTGTAAAATGTGTTTTCTTATCTTGATTGAGATAGAATGCTTCAAAATTGTTCAATTAAAGTTAATGAAACTTACTCTTTATTTAATGGCTTTTCACTTACTATAAAAATTTTCAAGAATAAATTAAACCCTTAAGTCACCAATAGGAATGTACAGCAATAGAACAAAATACAGCACTGAGAGAGATCTAAGTATCTATGGGAATTTACTATATAATAATGGTTATATTTCAAACAAATGGGAAAGAATTGCTTATTTAACAAAAGATGTTAGTACAATTGGTTATCTAATGGGAAAAAATAATTTATTACCCTTACTTTGTTAACAAAAATAAATTCCATTTGTATTAATTACCTAAGTGTTAAAAAATTCAGTATGTAAAATTATTTTTAAAAATATATAGGAGATTTTGTTTATGACATTGTGTCAATGACAGCATCTTTCAATGAGGCATAAAAATCAAAATAATTAATAAACTACATCCATATTTAATCCCATTATATAACATAAAACACAAAAAGTAATACTAAATTTCAAGCTACAAGTCTACTCACAGAGAGCATGTGGTCTCATTTGTAATTTAGGACAAAGACAGTGGTCATCAACCTTACTTGTACATTTAATACCCTGAGGAGATTTTTAAAATAAGGATGTCCAGGCCCCACTAGATTGTAATGTTCAGCTGTAATTGAGAAACACTGCAATAGAGGCTTTGCAGCAGTTGTGGGATGGGAAGTCACTGTAGATTTGAAAGATCAATTCAGGGGAGTGTTATAATTTAGTATGTTGGGCTACTGGGAACACTGAGAGAAATTTGTAGTGGAATGTTGGGGAACAAAACACATGTTATTTTATTGAAGGTTTTGACGTAGCTGGTTTTAAAGTTTGTAAATATAGTCAATGAAAAGGTTTGTTCTTTGCTCTGAAAGTATGAATGCTTTAATTTTATTTATTTTAGTGTTAAAATATCCTCTACTTGTGAGGTAGGGAAATATTACGTGCTGATTGTTGGTGTTAATGTTCTTACTTCAGAAAATAAGACAGTGGCAACCTGAGATGTTTGTTTATCTGTCATCTGCAAGCAAGCAGCTGTCTTTATATAAACATAAATCATGCAGGCTTCAGCAAAGGTGTGGATCTTTGTGAGCTTCAGCAAATTTTCAGGTCACGGTGTGTGGGGAGGAGTGCTCAGTCACATACTGGATGTGTAGGTCCTTGCAGGCAAGATCGGGCCATTCTGACCTCAAGAGAAGCATAACTCCAAAAACAGCTTTAGACAAATTGTGTGTGGCCCTGGGGTTCAGGCTTCTCACATTTTATTTTGAACTAACAACTTTTATCTTAGCCTTGTACTGAAGACAGTTGGGTAGTGAGCATACAAGATTAGCCAGAATCCTAAAATGCAATGTCCTAAAAAAATATGGACTCAGGGCTATAAAGAGAGCCACAACAAAAGTTAATTATTTTAAATAAAAGCAAGGCACAATAAAAAATCAAATCCACATCTCAGATGGATGTTGGTCTGTTTTGGAGAACAGCTTTTGGCTCGGATTATACAATTCAGGAAAGTGAAGAAGGAGACTTGTTTTAACAGAAATACTTTTGGAAGACTCAGGACTCATTAATTCAGGAATATTTTAAGAAAACTAAATCTAGATAAAAAACTAAAGGTAAAGGAGAAAAGATAGATCCAAAAAATAATACTAACTTTATATGTGTGGGAAAAAAAGAGGCCTATTTTAAAAGTTAGTATAATTGTTAGTAATTCAGCTGAATAGTTCTTAAAGAGGAACAATAGAAGAAAAATTCTAGAAATATATAACACTATTGGCGAGATAGGTGCCACAGAAATATATTGTACTTAGATACTAGAGCATTCAAAAATAGAGAAATGATAGTGACTTGAAAAATGAATATTGGTATTGGTCTTCAATAGGGTCCCAGGGTTACAGGGTTTAAAAGTATCAACAGAAGCTTCACTTCAGGAGTAAGCCAAGAACAATTTTTCAGGTGATACAATTGTAGAAATAATATCTGATTATAAGTCTTTGTGAAGGTTATATTACTAAACAGAGCCCACTCTGGACAGGATGCAGCCCATCTGTGCAAAAATAATAATAGTAATAATAATAATAATAAAGCTCAAGGAAAAAATGAAGAGTAGGCTTTATGTGGAAAAAAAATTACTTTGACTAAGACTTAGTGGGGCTGCTACAACTGAACACTTCTAAGGAGGCTGGACCACCTCCCGTGCCACTTTCTGAGATAAAACTGTATTCACTAGTAGGTTTTTCCCAACTATAATAAACTTACATCATAACTAACCATAATTATCTTCTATCTCCCAATGGATTATAAGTTCGAAGACCATAGATTCCAGACAACTGGCATTTAAGGACTAGCATCCTGTTGAAATTAAATACAAGATAGCTTTATCTATCTTTATTGACACAATTCCCATTGAATCTTTGATATAGCTTGTGGTAAAATTACTTTCTAGGTTATAATTTTGCGTGGGTAAATGTTCTAGATGCTGGAGATTGATGTGTTTTATAAATTTAGTGGGAATGGGTACAGGGCTTTTAATTAAAAAGGGCTAGAGATTTCAATTTATAGCTTTAATTCTTTGGATTTTGCTCCTTGAATGTTAACTCGAAAGAATTTTTAAATTTTGGGCTAGTTTTTATTGGAAACTTGATAGATGGTCGTTATTTTTTAAATTTTATTATTTTTATTAAGGTATAATTGACATATAACAGTTTCAAGTGTACAGTACAATTTACAATGTGTATATATTGTGAAATGATCACCACAATAAGTTGAGTTAACATGTGTCGCTATACATAGTCACAATTTTTTTTCTTGTGATGAGAACCTTTACGATCTATTCTCTTTGCAACTCTGAAATATGCAATACAGTACTATTAAGTATAGTCACCATGCTGTACCTTAAATACACATAACATTTATTTAATAACTGGAAGTTTGTACCTTTTTACCTCCCTCACCCATTTTGCCCACTCCCACACCTGGCAGCCACCAATCTATTCTCTGTGTCTATTAACTCATTTCTGATTCTTTGTTTTTAGATTCCACATATATGGTATTTGTCTTTCTTTGATTTATTTTACTAAGCATAATGTTCTCAAGGTTCATCCATGTTTTTGTAAATAGTAAAATATCCTTCATTTTTATGGTAAAATAATGTCCCACTATTTCTTTATTCATTCACCCATCAGTGGACACTTAGGTTGTTTCCATGTCTTCTTGGCTATTGTAAATAAAGCTGCCATGAATATGGGGGGAAAGATATCTCCTCAACATATTGTTTTTGCTTTATTCAGATAAATACCCAGAAGTGGAAATGCTTCATATAGTTGGTAGTTTTATTTTAATTTTTAAGAAATACAAAAAATCATCACCAAGACCATTGTCAGGGAGCTTACCACCTATGTTTTCTTCTAGTTTTATGGTTTCAGGTCTTACATTCAAAATTTTGATACATTTTGAGTTAATTTTTGTGTATGGTGTAAGATAGTAGTCCAGTTTCATTATTTTGCATGTGGCTGTCCATTTCTCCCAACACCATTTATTAAAGAGACTGTCCTTCCCTCATTGTACATTCTTAGTTGCTTTGTCATAAATTAGTTGACCATATAAGTGTGAGTTATTTCTTGGCTTTCTATTCTGTTCCACTGATTTATGTGTCTGTTTTTATGCCAATACCATACAGTTTTGATTAGTATAACTTTTAGTACAGTTTAGAATCAGGGAGTGTGATGCCTCCAGCTTTGCTCTTCTTTCTCACGTTTGCTTTGACTATTTTGGGTCCTTTGTGGTCCCATAGACATTTTAGGATGGTTTATTTCTGTGAAAACTGCCATTGGAATTTTGATAGGGATTGCATTAAACTTGTAGATTGCTTTGGTAGATGGATAGACTTATACTAAAATCTGGGTTATCTTTGTGTTGGCATTTCATTATTGGAGTATCTTAGTCTTGTCATTTTACCTTTTTAGAATATCTAATAACCTTTGTTGGTCAACATGGATAGACGTTATTTGGAATGGGAAGCAAAAGAGAAAGTGAACTTTTGGCCTTGGGTACAGATTGGACTTAGAATTAGAATGAATTTAACTGAAGTACTCTACTGACTACTTCAAATCCCTCTGGGAGCATTACCCATCAGTGGTTCCAGAAGGATCAGTGGTCAGTGTTAGAGCAGCAGTTTTACCAAGAGGGGAGCAGGCCTGTCCCTGTAGACTGCTGATTTCCTCTCCCAAGTAAGGTTAGCCACACCTCTAGTGGAATATAGGCTTAATCGTTAACCTCAATGGGTTAAAGGGAAAAAAATATGAAATTTTGAAGTAGAGGAAATGCTTTTGCAAGCCTGATTGTAACACTTCTGTCCTTCTTGCTTTCTGACTCCTCACCAGAAGAAAAGAAATGATTTAATCTGATTGGCAAACTTGGAAGGAGGAACTTGACATGCATAACTAAACCACTTATCTCCCTTTATTTATGGCAGATAGCTGCCAGCAGAAATCATCTTTTCTACTCTGCAACACTATGCCCTAAGTTTTTAAAAAAATGATTTTATTCAAGTATAGTTGATTTACAATGTCGTGTTAATTTCTGCCATATAGAAATGGATTCAGGAGGAGAGGAGAAGATGGTGGAAGAGTAAGACGCGGAGATCACCTTCCTCCCCACAGATACATCACAAATACATCTACACGTGGAAATGCTCCTATAGAACACCCACTGAACGCTGGTAGAAGACGTCAGACCTCCCAAAAGGGAAGAAACTCCCCATGTACCTGGGTAGGGCAAAAGAAAAAAGAAAAAACAGAGACAAAAGAATAGGGAAGGGACCTGCACCAGTGGGAGGGAGCTGTGAAGGAGGAAAGGTTTCCAAACACTAGGAAGCCCCTTCGTGGGCGGAGACTGCGGGTGGCAGAGGGGGGAAGCTTAGGAGCCACGGAGGAGAGCGCAGCCACAGGGGTACGGAGGGCAAAGCGGAGAGATTCCCGCACGGAGGATCGGTGCTGACCAGCACTCACCAGTCCGACAGGCTTGTCTGCTCACCCACCGAGGAGGGCAGGGGCTGGGAGCTGAGGCTCGGGCTTCGGCCGGATCACAGGGAGAGGACTGGGGTTGGCAGTGTGAACACAGCCTGAAGGGGTTAGCGCACTAGAGCTAGCCGGGAGGGAGTCCGGGAAAACGTCTGGAGCTGCCGAACAGGCAAGAGACTTTTTCTTGCCTCTTTGTTTCCTGGTGCGCAAGGAGAGGGGATTCAGAGCTCTGCCTAAACGAGCTCCAGAGACGGGCGCAAGCCGCAGCTATCAGCACGGACCCCAGAGATGGGCATGAAACGCTAAGACTGCTGCTGCAGCCACCAAAAAGCCTGTGTGCAAGCACAGGTCACAATCCACACCGCCCCTCCCGGGAGCCTGTGCAGCCCGCCACTGCCAGGGTCCCGTGATCCAAGGACAACTTCCCCGGGAGAATGCAGCGCTCCTAAGGCTGCTGCAACGTCACGCTGGCCTCTGCCGCTGCAGGCTCGCCCCACATCCATAACCTTCCCTCCCCCCGGCCTGAGTGAGCCAGAGCCCCCGAAGCAGCTGCTCCTATAACCCTGTCCTGTGTGAGCGAAGAACAGACGCCATCAGGCAACCTACATGCACAGGCGGGTCCAAATCCAAAGCTGAACCTCGGGAGCTGCGCGAAAAAAGAAGAGAAAGGGAAATTTCTCCCAGCAGCCTCAGAAGCAACAGATTAAAGCTCCACTAACACCTTGATGTACCTGCATCTGTGGAATATCTGAATAGACAATGAATCATCCCAAATTGAGGAGGTGGACTTTGGGAGCAAGATATATTATTTTTTCCCCTTTTCCACTTTTTGTGATTGTGTATGTGTATGCTTCTGTGTCAGATTTTGTCTGTATAGCTTTGCTTTCACCATTTGTCCTAGGGTTCTGTCCGTCCATTTTTTTGTTTTGTTTTGTTTTGTTTTTTTACTTTAAAAATTATTTTTCTTTTTTTCTTAATAATTATTTTTAATTTTTTATTTTAATAAATTTATTTTATTTTATCTTCCTTTAATTTATTTTACCCTCTTTCTTTATTTCTATTTTTTTCCCCTTTTATTCTGAGCCATGTGGATGAAAGGCTCTTGGTGCTCCAGCCAGGCATCAGGGCTGTGCCTCTGAGGTGGGAGAGCCAACTTGAGGACACTGGTCCAAAAGAGACCTCCCAGCTCCATGTAATACCAAACAGCAAAAATCTCCCAGAGATCGTCATCTCAACACAAAGACCCAGATTCTCTCAACGACCAGCAAGCTACAGTGCTGGACACCCTATGCCAAACAAGTAACAAGACAGGAACCAGCCCCATCCATTAGCAGAGGGGCTACCTAAAATCATAATAAGGCCACAGACACCCCAAAACACACCACCAGACGTGGACATGCCCATCAGAAAGAGAAGATCCAGCCTCATCCAACAGAACACAGGCACTAGTCCCCTCCACCAGGAAGCCTACACAACCCACTGAACCAACCTTAGCCACTGGGGACAGATATCAAAAACAACAGGAACTACGAACCTGCAGGCTGTGAATAGGAGACCCCAAACACAGCAAGATAAGAAAAATGAGAAGACATAAAAACGCACAGCAGATGAAGGAGCAAGGTAAAAACACACCAGACCTAAGAAATGAAGAGGAAATAGGCAGTCTACCTGAAAAAGAATTCAGAATAATGATAGTAAAGATGATCCAAAATCCTGGAAATAGAATAGACAAAATGCAAAAAAACTTTTAACAAGGACCTAGAACAACTAAAGAGAAATCAAGCAATGATGAACAACACAATAAATGAAATTAAAAATTCTTTAGAAGGGATCAAGAGCAGAATAACTGAGGTAGAAGAACGGATAAGGGACCTGGAAGATAAAATAGTGGAGATAACTACTTCAGAGCAGAATAAAGAAAAAAGAAAGAAAAGATCTAAGGACAGTCTCAGAGACCTCTGGGACAACATTAAACGCACCAACATTCGAATTATGGGGGTCCCAGAAGAAGAAGAGAAAAAGAAAGGGACTGAGAAAATATTTGAAGAGAGTAGAGTTGAAAACTTCCCTAATATGGGAAAGGAAATAGTTAATCAAGTCCTGGAAGCACAGAGAGTCCCATACAGGATAAATCCAAAGAGAAATACGCCAAGACACATATTAATCAAACTACGAAAAATTAAATATAAAGAAAACATATTAAAAGCAGCAAAGGAAAAACAACAAATAACACACAAAGGAATCCCCATAAGGTTAACAGCTGATCTTTCAGCAGAAACTCTGCAAGCCAGAAGGGAGTGGCAGGACATATTTAAAGTGATGGAGGAGAAAAACCTACAGCCAAGATTACTCTAACCAGCAAGGATCTCATTCAGATTTAATGGAGAAATTAAAACCTTTACAGACAAGCAAAAGCTGAGAGAGTTCAGCACCACCTAACCAGCATTACAACAAATGCTAAAGGAACTTCTCTAGGTAAGAAACACAAGAGAAGGAAATCACCTACAATAACAAACCCAAAACATTTAACAAAATGGGAATAGGAACATACATATCGATAATTACCTTAAATGTAAATGGATTAAATGCTCCCAACAAAAGACACAGACTGCATGAATGGATACAAAAACAAGACCCGTATATATGCTGTCTAAAAGAGACCCACTTCAGACCTAGGGACACATACAGACTGAAAGTGAGGGGATGGAAAAAGATATTCCATGCAAATGGAAATCAAAAGAAGGCTGGAGTAGCAATTCTCATATCAGACAAAATAGACTTTAAAATAAAGACTATTACAAGAGACAAAGAAGGACACTATATAATGATCAAGGGATCGATCCAAGAGGAAGGTATAACAATTGTAAATATTTATGCACCCAACCGAGAAGCACCTCACTACATAAGGCAAATACTAACAGCCATAAAAGGGGAAATCAACAGTAACACAGTCATAGTAGGGGACTTTAACACCCCACTTTCACCAATGGACAGATCATCCAAAATGAAAATAAAGAAGGAAACACAAGCTTTAAATGATACATTAAACAAGATGGACTTAATTGATATTTATAGGACATTCCACCCAAAAA
Organism: Balaenoptera ricei; assembly: GCF_028023285.1. Taxonomy (NCBI): domain Eukaryota; kingdom Metazoa; phylum Chordata; class Mammalia; order Artiodactyla; family Balaenopteridae; genus Balaenoptera; species Balaenoptera ricei. The sequence continues at coordinate 70,209,379 of NC_082660.1, read as the reverse complement.
CAAAAGAATACACATTTTTCTCAAGTGCTCATGGAACATTCTCCAGGATAGATCATATCTTGGGTCACAAATCAAGCCTTGGTAAATTTTAAAAAATTGAAATCGTATCAAGTATCTTTTCCAACCACAACACTATGAGACTACATATCAATTACAGGAAAAGATCTGTAAAAAATACAAACACATGGAGGCTACACAATACATTACTTAATAACAAAGTGATCACTGAAGAAATCAAAGGGGAAATCAAAAAATACCTAGAAAAAAATGATAATGGAGGCACGACGACCCAAAACCTATGGAATTCGGCAAAAACAGTTCTAAGAGGGAAGTTTATAGCAATAAAAGCCTACCTCAAGAAACAGGAAACATCTCGAATAAACAACCTAACCTTGCACCTAAAGCAATTAGAGAAAGAAGAACAAAAACCCCAAAGTTAGCAGAAGGAAAGAAATCATAAAGATCAAATCAGAAATAAATGAAAAAGAAATGAAGGAAACAATAGCAAAGATCAATAAAACAAAAAGCTGGTTCTTTGAGAAGATAAACAAAATTGATAAACCATTAGCCAGACTCATCAAGAAAAAAAGGGAGAAGACTCAAATCATTAGAATTAGAAATGAAAAAGGAGAAGTAACAACTGACACTGCAGAAATACAAACAATCATGAGAGATTACTACAAGCAACACTATGCCAATAAAATGGACATCCTGGAAGAAATGGACAAATTCTTAGAAATGCACAACCTGCCGAGACGGAACCAGGAAGAAATAGAAAATATGAACAGACCAATCACAAGCACTGAAATTGTAACTGTGATTAAAAATCTTCCAACAAACAAAAGTCCAAGACCAGATGGCTTCACAGTCGAATTCTATCAAACATTTAGAGAAGAGCTAACACCTATCCTTCTCGAACTCTTCCAAAGTATTACAGAGGGAGGAACACTTCCCAACTCATTCTACAAGGCCACCATTACCGTGATACCAAAACCAAACAAAGATGTCAAAAAGAAAGGAAACTACAGGCCAATATCACTGATGAACATAGATGCAAAAATCCTTCAACAAAACACTAGCAAACAGAATCCAACAGCACATTATAAGGATCATACACCATGATCAAGTGGGGTTTATTCCAGGAATGCAAGGATTCTTCAATATAAGCAAATCAATCAACGTGATACACCATATTAACAAATTGAAGGAGAAAAACCATATGATCATCTCAATAGATGCAGGGAAAGCTTTTGACAAAATTCAACACCCATTTATGATAAAAGCCCTGCAGAAAGTAGGCACAGAGGGAACTTTCCTCAACATAATAAAGGCCATATATGACAAACCTACAGCCAAAATCGTCCTCAATGGTGAAAAACTAAAACCCTTTCCGCTAAGATCAGGAACAAGACAAGGTTGCCCACTCTCACCACTATTATTCAACATAGTTTTAGGAAGTTTTGGCCACAGCAATCAGAGAAGAAAAATAAATAAAAGTAATCCAAATCTGAAAAGCAAAAATAAAGCTGTCACTGTTTGCAGGTGACATGATACTATGCATAGAAAGTCCTAAAGATGCTACCAGAAAAATACTAGAGCTAATCAATGAATTTGGTAAAGTAGCAAGATACAAAATTAATGCACAGAAATCTCTTGCATTCCTATACGCTATTGATGAAAAATCTGAAAGTGAAATTAATAAAACACTCCCATTTACCATTGCAACCAAAAGAATAAAATATCTAGGAATAAACCTACCTAAGGAGACAAGAGACCTGTATGCAGAAAATTATAGGACACTGATGAAAGAAATTAAAGATGATACAAATAGATGGAGAGATATACCATGTTCTTGGATTGGAAGAATCAACATTGTGAAAATGACTCTACTACCCAAAGCAATCTACAGATTCAATGCAATCCCTATCAAACTACCACTGGCATTTTTCACAGAAGTAGAACAAAAAATTTCACAATTTGTATGGAAACACAAAAGACCCTGAATAGCCAAAGCAATTTTGAGAATGAAAAATGGAGCTGGAGGAATCAGGCTCCCTGACTTCAGACTATACTACAAAGCTACAGTAATCAAGACAGTATGGTACTGGCACAGTAACAGAAATATAGATCAATGGAACAGGAGACAAAGCCCAGAGATAAACCCATGCACATATGGTCACCTTATCTTTGATAAAGCAGGCAAGCATATACAGTGGAGAAAAGAAAGCCTCTTCAATAAGTGGTGCTGGGAAAACTGGACAGCTACATGTAAAAGTATGAAATTAGAACATTCCCTAACACCATATACAAAAATAAACTCAAAATGGATTAAAGACCTAAGTGTAAGGCCAGACACTATCAAACTCTTAGAGGAAAACATAGGCAGAACACTCTATTACATAAATCACAGCAAGATCCTTTTTGACCCACCTCCTAGAGAAATGGAAATAAAAACAAACATAAAAAAATGGGACCTAATGAAACTTTAAAGCTTTTGCACAGCAAAGGAAACCATAAACAAGATGAAAAGACAACCCTCAGAATGGGAGAAAATATTTGCAAATGAAGCAACTGACAAAGGATTAATCTCCACAATTTACAAGCAGCTCATGCAGCTCAATAACAAAAAAACAAACAACCCAATCCAAAAATGGGCAGAAGACCTATACACACATTTCTCCAAAGATGATATACAGATCACCAACAAACACATGAAAGAATGCTCAACATCATTAATCATTAGAGAAATGAAAATCAAAACTACAATGAGATGTCATCTCACACCAGTCATAATGACCATCATCAAAAAATCTAGAAACAATAAATGCTGGAGAGGGTGTGGAGAAAAGGGAACACTCTTGCACTGTTGGTGGGAATGTAAATTGATAGAGCCACTATGGAGAACAGTATGGAGGTTCATTCAATAACTAAAAATAGAACTACTCTACCACCCAGCAATCCCACTACTGGGCATATACCCTGAGAAAACCATAATTCAAAACGAGTCATGTACCAAAATATTCATTGCAACTCTATTTACAGTAGCCAGGACATGGAAGCAACCTAAGTGTCCATCAACAGATGAATGGATAAAGAAGATGTGGCACATATATACAATGGAATATTACTCAGCCATAAAAAGAAAAGAAATGGTGTTATTTGCAGTGAGGTGGATGGAGTTAGAATCTGTCATACAGAGTGAAGTAAGTCAGAAAGAGAAAAACAAATACAGTATGATAACACATATATATGGAATCTAAGGGGGAAAAAAATGTCATGAAGAACCTAGTGGCAAGATGGGAATAAAGACACAGACCTACTATAGAATGGACTTGAGGATATGGGGAGGGGGAAGGGTAAGCTGTGACAAAGTGAGAGAGTGGCATGGACATATATACACTACCAAATGTAAAATAGATAGCTAGTGGGAAGCAACCACATAGCACAGGGAGATCAGCTCTGTGCTTTGTGACCACCTAGCGGGGTGGGATAGGGAGGGTGGGAGGGAGGGAGATTCAAGAGGGAAGAGATATGGGAACATGTGTATATGTATAACTGATTCACTTTGTTATAAAGCAGAAACTAACACACCATTGTAAAGCAATTATACTCCAATAAAGATGTTAAAAAAAAAGAAATTGATTCAGTTATACATATACATATATATATAACATATATATATACATTCTTTTTCATATTCTTTTTCATTATGGTTTATCACAGGCAATTGGATATAGTTCCCTGTGTTTTCTGGTAGAACCTTGTTTATATACATTGTATATATAATATTTTGCATCTGCTAATCCCAAACTCCCATTCCTTCCCTCCTCCACCCCTGCTCTCCCCTGGCAACCACAGTCTGTTCTCTAAATCTGTGAGTCTGTTTCTGTTTCGTATATATGTTCATTTGTGTTGTATTTTAGATCCCACATATAAGTGGTATCATATGGTATTTATCTTCTCTTTCTCACTTACTCACTTAGTATGATAATCTCTACGTCCATCCATGTGGCTGCAAATGGTATATTTCGTTCTTTTATATGGCTGAGTAGTATTCCATTGCATATATGTACCACATGTTCTTTATCCATTCATCTGTCCATGGACATTTATGTTGTTTCCATGTCTTAGCTACTGTAAATAGTGCTGCTATAAACATTGGGGTGCATATATCTTTTCAAATTATAATTTTCTCTGTATGTATGCCCAGGAATGGGATCACGGGATCATATGGCAACTCTATTTTCAGTTTTTAGAGGAACCTCTATACTGTTTTCCATAGTGGCTGTACCAATTTACATACCTACGAGCAGTTTAGGAGGGTTCCTTTTATTCCACACCTTCTCCATCATTTGTTATTTGTAATCTTTTTAATGATTGCCATTGTGACTGGTGTGAGGTGGTACCTCATTGTAGTTTTAATTTGCATTTCTCTACTAAGTAGAGATGTTGAGCATCTTTTCATGTGCCTGTTGGCCATCTGTATGTCTCCTTTGGAGAAATGTCTACTTAGCTCTTCTACCCATTTTTCAATTGGGTTGTTTGTTTTTTGTTGTTGTTGTTGTTATTGAGTTGTATGAGCTACTTATATATTTTGGAAATTGAGCTCTTGTTGGTCGTATCATTTGCAAATATTTTCTCCCAGTCCATAAGTTGTCTTTTTGCTTTGTTTATGGTTTCCTTTGCTATATAAAAGCTTGTAAGTTTGATTAGGTTCTATTTGCTTCCATGCCCTAAGTTTTAACAGACTGCCCCCATAGAGGAGGACTATGGGTGGTTGACAGTAATATCTGTCCCTAAATTAGTAAGTCAATCTAAATTGTGGTTAATTATTAAGAAAACAATGTTTTCTATGTCAGCTCTATTAGTAAAAAGGTGGTATTTTAGTTCATGTAACTTCTCCCCCATGAAGTATTTTCTTCCAATAACCTTTTCCTCCTCTGAACTCCTACAGGATTTATTTCTTTTCATACGTGCTTTGGTACATAATTATATGCTATCTAGTATCACTCATTCAGTTATTAAATATGAATTGAGCAACTGCCATAGAAGATACAGGATAGTGATACATAAGAGACAAATCCAGCCCTGAAAGGACAGTGAATCTAATGAGGAAATGTGCCATAGAGCAGAATCAAACCAATGGCATAAGAGGCATTAAAAGCCTTAGAAGAATTCAAGAAAGAGATGGTCCAGTTGGTGAGAGTATTTACATGGGTGATGAAGGCAGAGGAATTTGACCATGAAGTCATTTGGGGAGATATGAAAATTCCAGCTAAAAATGGGAGGTGGCAATCATGAGGCCTGAGGAAAGAATAGCAAGAAAACTAGAATCTAGACTGTTGCACTGGGTGTATAAAATTAAATGAGTGTGATGGACATAAAAAGGTAAGTTGTAAACAGTTAACAGATGACCATAAATTTCAAAATATACTGTTTTTACTTTTCCCAGCTTTATTGACATATAATTGACATATAACATCGTGCAAGTTTGTGTACAACATGACTTGATACACATATATGTTGCTAAATGATTACCACATCAGGGTTCATTAACACTTCTATCACTTCACTCAGTTACCATGTCTTTTTGTGTGTGTGTGTGTATCATAAGAACATTTAAGATTTACTCTCTTATCAATTTTCAAGTGTAAAATATAGTATTGTTAACTAGAATGAATCACCATGCTATATATTAGATTCCCAGAATGTATTAATCTTATAATTGGAAATTTTTACCCTTTGACCAACATCTCCCCATTTCCCCTACTGTCCAGCCCCTGGCAACCATCATTCTACTCTGTTTCTATGAGTTTGGCTTTTTTAGATTCTACATATAAATGATATCACGCAGTATTTGTCTTTCTCTGACTTATTTCACTTAGCGTAATGCCCTCAACTTTCATCCATGTTGTTGAAAATGGCAAGATTTCCTTTTTACTCATGGCTGAATAGTATATCATCATATATAACACATCATCTTTATTCATGTATAGTTGGATGCTTAGGTTGTTTACATATCTTGGCTATTGTGAATAATGCTGCAATGAACATGGGAGTGCAGATACTCTTCTAAATCCTGATTTTATTTCCTTTCGATATATATCCAGACGTGGGATTGCTGAATCACATGGTAGTTTTATTTTTAACCGTTTGAAGAGTCTCCAGACTGTTTTCCATAGTAACTGAAGCAATTTGCATTCACACCAATAGTGCGCGAGTGTTCCCTTTTCTCCATATCCTCGCCTATGTTTTTACCTCTTGTCTTTTTGATAATCACCATTCTAACAGGTATGAGGTGATATCTCAATGTGGATTTTATTTGCATTTCCTTGATGGTTAGTGATGTTGAACATATTTTCATATACCCGTTGGCCATTTGGATGTCTTCTTTGAAAAAATGTTTATTCAGTTTTTCTGCCCATTTTAAATCAGATTGTTTGCCGTTTGCTTTGAGTTGTATGTTCCTTATATATTTTGGATATTAACCCCTTATCAGATATATGTTCTGCAAATATTTTCTCCCATTATGTAGGTTGCCATTTCATTTGTTGATTGTTTCTTTTGCTGTGCAGAAGCTTTTAAGTTTTGATGTACTCCCACTTATTTATATTTTGTTTTTGTTGCTTACCCTTTTGATGTCATATCCAAAAAATCCTTGCCAAGATCACTGTCAAAGACCTTTTTCCCATATGTTTTCATCTAGTAGTTTTATGGTTATTTCTGTTCTTACATTTACTCAACACAATAGCTATGTAATGAAAACAAAGTGATTGTTTTTATCTCAGAATAGTTTACTTGTATCGATGCAACCTAAGCGTTAGACTAGGAATAGAGTCACTAACTGATCTTTAACACTTCGCTGCATGCTTTAGGCACACCTGAAGGCTGAAGTATGGGTAACATTATCTCAGAAGAATGCATTTTACTTTGCAGTTCTATAGCATGTTGTGATTTTTAAAAGTAACTTTTTTATTGTCTAGCAAAGTCTCAGATGCTGAGTGAATATTTATGTTTAAAATAAGGCGAAATACTAGTCAATGATGATTGAAAGACATCAGAAAACATAAATGGTAATATCGAAGTCTTAGCTCATATAAAGCTTTGAAGAGATCCCCTGGGGATTGTTTAAAGAGAAAATACTGCTTTTGCCTTTTGACTCTGTTTGTTTGATTGAACTCAAGAATTATGCCCAAGCAGAGACTTATGAGTATTGTTTGATGAGGAAACGTTGACCCAAACAGTGTTTTACATCCAAACATAGGAAGAGAGAAAATGACCTTCAAACATTGCACCTAGTCTTGTATATCTATGAAACACTGACAAAATTGAATAGGAAATAGTCATATGAAACCATAGGGAATTATCCCATTCAGCATGGTAGTTAACTTTTTATATATTCTAACTTCAAGGTTCTAAATTGGATAAAGATTTGATAGTTAACTGGAATCTCAGAGAAAGGAATCAAGGTAGAAATGCAATGAGGAGAGCCACACAGTGTCATAGATCATCTCTTAAAGACAGGTATCAATGCTGAGATTCCATAACAACATTAAATGCTGTATTTTTTCCTGAATTAATGATCCTGGTTATTTTTAAATATTAAATTCTTAGCAATAAGCTCCTAATAATATTATACAATTATTTTCTATTTTACTAAGATTTTTCACATTCATTATCTTGTTAAATGCTGACAGCCACCCAATGAAGTAGACAGAGCTATTAACACCATCTTATATATGAAGAATTTTAAGATTGAAACTATTTACTTATCTATTGTTACATAATTTTTAAGAAGTACCAGAACTCTAAACAAAGTTTTACAAATCCAAACTTAGTAGTCTTCTGCTTCCTATACTATTCTCAGATCTATAATAAATATTATTTCCAAATCTAAAATACTACAGTATACAATGGAAAGTACTTAATGTTAAAATAATATTGAGTATAATTTTCTCTTTCTATGAAGATTCAAAGGAAGTTCAGGATTTCTCAATATCCTATCTTTTTACCAGGTTCTCTCACTTCAACTCCTTAAATATCTTTTGAAGTAATCTCGTGTTCATCCACTCTGCTTCCTACTGCTCAAATTAAGGCCCTAGACTATTAGAATTACCTCCTGACTAATACGCAGTTCTCCAGTATCACATTCTGATATATTCTCTACACTGCTGTAGAATGTACTTGTATGATCATGTTACTTTCCTGTTTATGATGTCCCATCATATATAGAATATAAAGTACACTTCTTGGTAAAACATGGAAGACTCTTCAACATCTTGCCTTTGACTACATTATTATCTGCATCTTCCAACATTCCCATTATGTATCCTGAAACCTACACATATTCAATTACTTGGGGATACCCTGAATATGTGATGTTGTATAAAACTCTATGTCCTTGCATAAGAGACCATTCTCATTACCTATCTTGCTAATTCATAAGTCCTACTTCCTTTGAATAATGCATCCTTCTGAAACCATCAGAAGAGAAAGTTTCTCTGAGGTCTCATAAGTTCTTCCATATATCTTTATTATATTATATTTGACTGTATTATAAATTATTTTGTATATAAGTCTGTTACCACCACTGGACTTTGGGTTTTTGAAGACAGAGTCCTGATATATTTGTCGTTGTATCTCCAGAACCCATCATAGTGTCTGGCATATAGAAGACTCTAAGCCAGAATTAGAACAGACTCTACTGAGTAAGACCTAGTATTTCCTGTTTATAAAATATTCCTAGGTTTTTGATGAAACTAATCTATAGACTTTAATTTAGGAAACACTAAAATATAGGGCATTGCTAAAAGTTTTGGAGGCACAATATTTTTGTGGAAAAAGTACTAGGCTGGTATTTGGAGATGTAGCTTTATGGATACCACTTAAATTTCTCTCAAGGTCCAGTGTCAACTTTTCTAAAACCAAGTTTGTAAATATTTGCTTATATGAACAGCAGAGATTTGCCAAACACTGCAATGCTCAATTTATTTTTCTAAGTGATGTGGAGCCAGGTTCTAAAAGAAATGTGGTAAAAAACATAATCCTTAGCTATTAGAAACTTGTAATCAAAGCGAGAAGTAAAGACATACACCAGTTATCTGACAATATAAGGCAGTATATGCTAAAGACCTAAATGAATAGTACAAACTAAAATCACTATAAGAACTTAGAAGAGGGAGGGGCCACTGAAGAGTAGTAAGATCAGAAAAGGCTTCACAAAGAAAGCTGGCCTTTCAAAAACAATCAGAGGAGAGGAGAAAGGAGGACATTGTAGGAAGGAGGAATGTTTTGCATTAATACAACAATTTAAAAAAATTAAGCACACCAAATTCAAATTGTTAAATTATCTCTCAACTGACAAGAAAAAAATTTACTGCATTTCAACTGCTGTAAGAGATATCAGAAATTGTCTGAATCTGTTCATTAGAAAGTTTGAAAGAAATGGACTTTTAAAAGAGATTTGTTTTCTGACAAAGAAATGAAAAGATATATCACCTTTTCTCTACTTTCCATTTTATCTACTTTACTGTAAGGATATAGCCTATGTAACAATGAACTAAAAAAGCCACAAATTGAACTGTTTTCTCTATTTTAAAATCAGGTCAGATTTTTTTTTATTTATTAGCAATTCTTTTATTGATGGCGTTTTTGTAAAAATATTACAATGGAATGGGAGGGGTTATTATAACAGGGTTGGGTGTAAGAAAGGAATGTTTTTCAAAATATAAAATTATGTGTATTTTAAAAGATGTGGGTTTTTTTCCTGAGGTTTGGTCCTCTAAATTGGAGTCATTAATTTGTCAGTTTATGCTTGGACTACTGTGTAATATTAGGAAGAAAAAAGGAGGAGGAGATGGTGGTGAGAGTGAGTTTGGCAGAAAAATAAAAGCAGATGAGTTGGGAAGGCATAAAGGAAGATTAAATGAATTAATTTAAAAAGAAAGTAGTTGTAAGAAAAACGAAGGTAACATTAGATTTAAAAAGATAGGGTCTTTGACAAAAGAAAATCAAGAATTAGTAGCCCTTTATCATTTGTGTTTAGGGATTTTATTCATAGTGCCTTGGGAAATAGAACCACAAGATTTCTCTTGCCAGATTCTTAGTAGAACCATAATATAAATGGATTTCAAAAACATGAAATATATCACATGCCTCATTAAATATTTTTTGCTTGGTGATAACAAGTGACTAATTCATATCACCTGTCAACTGGATAAACTGTAAGAGGTACTGCTTTCTAACACCGACCTAGGTAATAGTAGTAGTGTTAGCAACTTTCTCTGTCTATAACCTATGTCGAATATTGGGCACTTTTGGGCTAAGTCTTCCATGCAAGCATTTGAGCAACACTTGTTTTGTTTTAAATTTTATTGAAGTATAGTTCATTTACAACGTTGTATTAATTTCTTCTGTACAGCAAAGTGACTCAGTTATATATATGTAACTTTTTCATGTTCTTTTCCATTATGGTTGGTCACAGGATATTAAATATTGTTCCCTGTGCTATACAGTAGTACCTTGTTGTTTATCCATCCTATATATAATAGTTTGCAGCTAATAATCCCAAACTCCCATCCCTTCCTCCCCTACCCCTGCTCCCCCTTGGCAACCACAAATCTGTTCTTTATATCTGTGAGTCTCTTTTTGTTTTGTAGATATGTTGATTTGTATCATATTTTCGATTCCACGTATAATTGATATCATATGGTATTTGTCTTTCTCTTTCTGACTTACTTTGCTTAGTATGATAATCTCTAGGTCCATCCATGTTGCTGCAAATGGCATTATTTCATTCTTTTTGATGGCTAAGTAATATTTGATTGTATATATAGGCCACATCTTTTTATCCATTCATCTGTCAATGGGCATTTATGTTGTTTCCATGTCTTGGCTATTGTAAATAGTGCAAGCAATCTTTGTTTTAATTCCACTGCTATGCTTACCATTGGGGAATGCTGGTACTATTTTTAAGTAATTTTTTATAGAATTTTTGTATCATATATAATAAAAGAAAAATTTTCTTCTAGAAAGAAAATCACTTTTGATCAACCACATGTGTTTCTCCTTCTGAGAGGTAAAAACTGTAATCAGTTTCATGCATAGTATTTTGTGATGGTTAATTTTATGTGTCAATTTGGCTAGTCTATGGTGCCCAGTTGTTTGTTCAAATACCAGTCTAGATATTGCTGTGAACATATTTTGTAGGTCTGATTAACATTTATAATCAGTTGATTTTAAATAAAGGAGATCAACTTCAATAATGTGGGTGGGCTTTATCTGATCAGTTGAAGGCCTTAAGAGCAAAAATTAAAGCTTCCCAGAGAAGAAGGAATTCTGCCTCAATACTGTAAAATAGAAATCCTGCCTGAGTTTCCAGATTGTCTGCCTACCCTACAAATTTGAACTTGCTAGCCTTATCCACAATTGTGTGAACCAATTCCTAAAAATCACTCTCCCTTTCTCTCTCTTTCTCTCTCTTTCTCTCTCTCTCTCTCTCTCTCCCCCTATCTATCTATCTATCTATCATCTATCTATCTATCTATCTATCTATTGTTTCTATTTCTCTGGAGAACCCTGACCAATACATCCTTCAAATAATTTTATGCATTTCAAAATATATACACAAACATTCTTTTTTTTTTAATGATCTTTACTGGAGTATAATTGCTTCATAATACTGTGTTAGTTTCTGTTGTACAACAAAGTAAATCAGCTATATGCATACGTATATCCCCATATCCCCTCCCTCTTGAGCCTCCCTCCCACCCTCCAAAGCCTACCTCTCTAGGTCATCTCAAAGCACCAAGCTGATCTCCCTGTGCTATGCTGCTGCTTCCCACTAGCTACCTACTTTACATTCAGTAGTGTATATATGTCAGTGCTACTCTCACTTTGCCCCAGCTTCTCCCTCCCCATCCCCGTGTCCTCAATTCCATTCTCTATGTCTATGTCTTTCTTCCTGCCCTGGCACTAAGTTCATTAGTACCATTTTTTTTTTTTAGGTTCCATAAATATGTGTTAGCCTATGATATTTGCTTTTCTCTTTCTGAATTACTTCACTCTGTTTGACAGACTCTAGGTCTATCCACCTCACTGAAAATAACTCAATTTCATTTATTTTTATGGCTGAGTAATATTCCATTGTATATATGTGCCACATCTTCTTTATCCATTCATCTGTTGATGAACATTTAGGTTGGTTCCATGTCCTGGCTATTGTAAATAGTGCTGCAATGAACATTGCAGTGCATGTCCCTTTTTGAATTATGGTTTTCTCAGGGTATATGCCCAATAGTGGGATCGGTGGGTCATATGGTAGTTCTATTTTTAGTTTTGAAGGAACTTCTATACTGTTCTCCATAGTGTTTGTATCAATTTACATTCCCACCAACAATGCAGGAGGGTTCCTTTTTCACCGCACCCTTTCCAGAATTTATTGTTTGTAGATTTTTTGATGATGGCCATTCTGACCAGTGTGAGGTGATACTTCATTGTAGTTTTGATTTGCATTTCTCTAATAATTCGTGATGTTGAGCATCTTTCCATGTGCCTCTTGGCCATCTGTATGTCTTCTTTGGTGAAATGTCTATTTAGGTCTTCCAGCCATTTTTTAATTGAATTGTTTGGTTTTTTGTTATTGAGCTCCATGGGCTGTTTTGTATATTTTGGAGATTAATCCTTTGTCCGTTGTTTCATTTGCAAATATTTTCTCCCATTCTGAGGGTTGTCTTTTTGTCTTGTTTATGGTTTCCTTTGCTGTGCAAAAGCTTTTAAGTTTAATTAGGTCCCATTTGTTTATTTTTGTTTTTATTTCCATTACTCTAGGAGGTGAGTCATAAAAGATCTTGCTGTGGTTCACAAATATTCTTAAAAAGAGAAGTAAAATCTGTAAATGCAAATGATAGGGGTACTAATAATTCCTTATTCTGGGGGCAAATAACATGTATATATATCTGTTTACATAAAAATATGACATCATATGTATCGTTCTGGAGCTTGCTTTTATCATCTAAAAATATTATATGCAGTTATATCCATGCAAGTAAGTATAGATCACCATCATTATTTTAAATGGTGCACAGATTACATATTATGTGTAACATAGTTTAGCCATGCTCCACTATGGACATTTAACTTGTTCTCGGAATTTCATCATTACAAACATAACTATATATATGCCTCCTTATAGGTTTCTCTAGGGTAAATATTGAAACATAGAAAGAGAATGTTTTTGGCATCCACAATTTTTATTTTTAATAAACAATGCCTAATTGCCCTCCCAAGTGGTTTTACCAATTTTTTCACTGGCATCAAGCAGTGTATGGAGTTCTTATAAACCTACATGCTCACCAATATTAGCACTTCAACAATTACCAATCATATGGGTGAAAATTACATAATTTAAGTATGTATTTTTCTAATAACTAGTGAGTTTGAACATCTCTTTTGTTTATTTAATGCTATTCATATTTTCTATCCTTTAAAAGACCTTTTCATTACCTTTGCTAATTTAGCTGAGGGAGATTTAATTGTTTTTGCTGCTGTTCTGTTGATATTCTTTGCACATTCTGTATAATAACCTGTATCAATCTGTTTTTCATTTCAAACATGAGAATTAAGCTAAAATATAATTAAGCAAAATGGTTACTTACTGGAAGGATATCATAGACGATAATCTACTGGAAGAGCAGACCTTGAAAGTAGACCAAAACCAGAGGAGCACTAGAGGGCCTGCCAGCAGTAACCAGAGCAAAATTCCAGGAGTAGGACAGACTGTTCCTTAGCTTCTATTATTGCTGCTGCAACAATTATGAACTCCAGATATCTCCATACCCTTGCATCACTCACAACAGATTCAAATTCCTTAGAAAGTATGTACAAATGGCTAAACAAATGTAACATGCCCACTTTACTTTGTGCTGTGCTGGGTCACAAAGAGGGAGACTCTTGCCTTTCAGCTTCTACAGTTTCAGTCAGAACTACTGTAGTGTCAGGCAGCTCATAAAGACTATACATATTATTGAATGTCTCCAACTAGAAATGAGAATCTTATCAAGAAGGTAAGGTTGGGAGGAGATGTTGGAGAAATTAAAAAAATCCTACCAACAAAAATAACCTCCTGTACCAATATGGGGGGGGGGAGATGGAATTTATTATTGAATAAGCAATAACAGATTTACATGAATGGAAGGGAGTATGAAAGTGACTGCAAAATATAGATAACATTTAACACAAATTTATACAATAAAGTGCAAGGAAGAATAACTAAAACCTCTCTTACTTTCTTGAAAAGAAATAGATGCATCTTGTGACTTGTTTCCCTTGTACCTTGTAAGAAGATTTTGCCTTAATTTCAGAAGTATATGTTTACAGTTCCAAAGGTTAGAAAGCCTGTGAACATGCATTTCAAAATCAAAAGTTTGAAACTCACATAGGGCTTATCATGTTTTCAGTGAGATTCCCTAAGAAAAGTGGAAAGGGGAAAATGGTAACTTTACCCTTTATAAATAAAGGAAATCATTTAAATTTACTCTTAAAGATGACAGCCAAAAATGTAATAAATATTCACTATATACCCCTTTGTTCTTTTCCCTCCCAGCCTTCTATTATGGATGGATTTTTTTTAATCACATATATGGCTTTAATGTTGAAATTCTCAAATTTATCGATCTTTTAATTTTTGTCTTTTTCTTTTATTTGTTTTCTTTTTGTATCTAGTTTATGTGGCCTTCCCTATTTCAAAGCCAAAAACATATTTCTGATATTTAAAAAAATACTTTTTTTGTTTAATTAATTAATTAATTAATTTATGACTGTGTTTGGGTCTTCGTTTCTGTGCACGGGCTTTCTCTAGTTGTGGCAAGCGGAGGCCACTCTTCATCGCGGTGCGCGGGTCTCTCACTATCGCAGCCTCTCTTGTTGCAGAGCACAGGCTCCAGACGCGCAGGCTCAGTAATTGTGGCTCACGGGCCCAGTTGCTCCGTGGCATGTGGGATCTTCCCAGACCAGGGCTCGAACCTGTGTCCCCTGCATTGGCAGGCAGACTCTCAACCACTGCGCCACCAGGGAAGCCCAAAAAATACTTTTAAAATTTTATAATTTATATTACATTGTTATATACTATATGCTTAATATTTATTAATGATGATTTAAATTATTTCGTGGATAGTGTTATGCAGAAGTTATATTAAAAATATTTAACAATTTCTTCTTCATCTCCCTCTTCTCTTTCCTTTCTCTTTCTGAACTATTTAATCCTAAAGGATTTAGCTGGACCATAGAGAAGCAAAGAGAAGGCACTGACAGCAAAGGCAGATTGGTTATATACAAAGAGACTGATCAAATTAATAAATGTTTTAAGCATAATGAAAATAGGTTTCTTGCTGTTAGAGAAAGAAGTTACAAATGTGGAAAGAGATAAAACTACAATAACTCTGTGTTGTTGAATTGGATTTGGAGGTATCGATGTAAGCTCATATTTTTCAAGATGAATGATGATAGATGATAGATAGATAGATAGATAGATGATAGATAGACAGACAAATGTTAGATGTGAATGTGTAGACATATACTTACATATATTACCTAGATCTGTCCCCTGAGAGGGCCTAAATGTTGTGATCTCCAATAGCAATAAGCACACGTCATGCTCAAATTTCAGTTTCTAAATAGCATTCTCCAATAAAAGGTACCTAAGTTCCTTGGAGAAGTGGTTGATTCCAAGGTTGGGGCAGGGAAATACAAGATCAGCCTAGCCTGGAGCATCTTGTAGTGCTATAAAGCAGGAAAGTGCTCAAAGAAGGATGGGGACTTAACAAATGAACAATGAAACCAACCTTAAGCACCCACTAGCCATATCTGAAATAATTTAAGCATAAAATGAATATTAGTAGTAATGGATTATAATGTATCAAATAAAATACAAAGCATGTATACATACTGATATAAATAAATGAATGAATAAATTGAAGTTTTGATGAGGAATAAGGTATTTACTTAGTCTAAAAATATTTCCCAGCAAAATAACTGTGGTTGAGAAGCCTGCCACACACCACCTTAAGTGATCAAGTGAACATTATCAGTCGTGGGACAAATTGAAATCATGTACTCCCAATAGGATGAGATGAGATGAATGCAACATGCTTTTTGTGATAGTCCTACCAAAGATGCATAAACAGAATCTAATCATGTTTACATGTCAGACGTAGTCAAATTGAGGAACATTCTACAAAATAACTGGCCTTTACTCTTTAAAAACATCAAGATCATAAAAGTCAAGGAAACACTGAGCAATTCTTCCAGTTTGAAAGAATCTAAAGAAACAAACTGAAAACAACACATGGGCAAACTTGAATGGTGTCTGATTTTTTATTTAAATTTTTGTTTTAAAATTGTGATAATTAATAATATTGAACTATTATTATGGCATAGGTATCATCGACTTAAAAATTGCACAATATGAGAGTTGTGAGTCAAGTTTTATTTGAGGCAAAATGAGGACTATAGCCCGGGAGACAGTATTTCAGATAGCTCTGAGAAACTGCTCCAAAGAGGCAGGGGGGAAGGTCAGTATATATGTGATTTTGGTGAAGGGGGAGTACATACAATCAAGCACATATTTTTTTTTTTTTTTGCAGAAGGTTTCTGCTAGTCATGAGGCGCAGTCGTCACCATGAAGGATTTTAGTGCTTTTCTAGATATGAGGAGATACAAGAATTGGGCTCATAAGATAGGCTCCTGAAAATAACTATCTGAAGACCTTTTCTGCCAGTTTTTCCCAGAGCACAGAGTACCTCATTTATGCTCTCCATCTTGGACTACTTTCAGGGGGTGTTGAAAATCAGCACCTGCAGCAGCACATGATTTAATCCTTTTAGAGGTAGTTGGTAAGTGCCAATTTGTAGTTGACAGTATGGACCCATCAGAATGGACACTGAATGTTAACAACCAGTTCAGGCCAAAAATATATTAGTTCTGGTGTGAGATAGTAATCCATTTTACTGTTCTCTGAATGCACACCCAATTATCCTAATTTCATTAAATAAATAGTCCATTCTTTTCCCAATTATGTGAAATGTCATCTTTAGCAGATACTAAATATTCATATACATGTTTATTTCTGGATTATCTGTTCTGTTCCATTAATGTACTTGTTCATTTGTACAACAAGCTGTGTAATCTAGTACCCTGCTTTACTTACTTTATGTTCACATATCTTCACACAATATATTGCTGTCTGGTTGGGCAAGTCTTCCCTCTATTCCTGCTTGCCAAAATTATCTAGACTATCTTTGAATAATGACTCTTTCTTATAAATTTTAGAATCAGTGTTCAAGGTACATGAAAAATCCTGCAAGTATTTTAATTAGGATTACATTGAAAGTCATATATGTTGCATCCAAATTAAAATATTATTTTCTTCCTTGGTGCAGGCATTGCAGGGTGAATCACCTTCTCTTCAATTTCAAGGGGCTGTTTCCACAGGCCTCTTCAATGAGTTTCGAGGTTATGAAATTTGTAATGTTTTTCTTCCAACCTCTGTTATGCAAGTGTCACAATAATAGATGGATAGAATAACCCATTCTGTGAAGTTTTGCCAATTTTCTCTCAAGTCATCTCAGTCCTTGCTTAGTAGCATGAATGGACATGGCAGCAGTTATGAGGGGTTATGTATAGGCTCACT
Source organism: Balaenoptera ricei (assembly GCF_028023285.1). Classification (NCBI taxonomy): domain Eukaryota; kingdom Metazoa; phylum Chordata; class Mammalia; order Artiodactyla; family Balaenopteridae; genus Balaenoptera; species Balaenoptera ricei. Next base: position 70,191,693 of record NC_082660.1, on the reverse strand, counting down.
CAACAGCTTTTCCCTTCTTATTCCTTTTGAGGAGGCTTACTGTCACTAATCTCCAGACACACTGACTTTTACTTGAATATGCCAAAATTATTTCCAACTCTGGGTCTTTGCACTAGCACTCCCTTGACTGAAATGTTATTTTCTGTTATTTTTATGGTTAACTACTTTTTGTCATTCTGATCTTAGCTAAAATGTCACTTCCTCAGCGAATCTTTCCCTGAGCACCCCATTTGAAATAGCCACACAGTTACTCCTTATCACATCATCTAATTTATTTGCATAGATTTATCCATTTAATTTTCTATCTTTTCTCAGCTGTAATGCAAGGTCCACGAGATCGGTCTGCTATATTAATTATTTTATGCTCAGCACCAAAAAGCAAAAAACACATGGTAGGCACTCAGTTATTATTTTTGAAATAAGTGGAGGCAGATACACCTATATAATTTCTTTAGAAAAAGGGAAAGGTGAGGTGTGTACTTTCACTGGCAGTGGCTAATCAAAGCTTATCAACTGTCCATGAACATTTTCTTGGTCTGGAATCTTTTCTTGATCTAACTTTTTGTCTTAAAATCAAAGATAAGTGTTCTCCATAAGGACCTAAAAGGAAAATGAGAAATTTCAGCACCACTCTGTTTTCCCCTAGTTTCCACAGTGGCTCAGATGCTGTGCTTACCTTCCATACCTATAGACTTTGATCTCATCTACTGTATTAGAAAAATAATATAACATAATTTCTAATAAAATGTTAATAATTGTTAATGACTTTGAGTGTTAACACTACCAGGGGTACTTAAATTTTAATGAGGTCCTCTTGAAGAACATATAGGCATTAAGATTTATTGTAATGGATCACAACCCATTTATTTTCTGGTTGGGAATGTGCTACCAATTTGTATTCTCAATCAAATTATAGTGAAGGCCTTCTGAAAAATCCAAACTTTTTTGAAAATTATTTTTCATGAAAAAGAACTACTTAGAGGCTAATATAGGTTAAATAACCTCCCCTAAATTGTTATCATGTTTGCCCCCAAAGCTTTTATAATAAACTAATATTAACCTATAATATTTATATAAAGCACTAACTGAAGAGCATGTGTGCAGAATCAAATATTAAATTCACATGTCTGTGGTAAAATATCTCTGCTTCTTACTCTATTGCTTCAGATTTGACATCTGGAAAATTAACATGGAGTTAAGACACTGGGTTTCATTCTCAATTCTATCACTATTATTTTAACCATGAAAAAAGCACTTTACCTCTCTAAATATCATAGACTATGTGGCTTAAACAACAAACATTTATTTGTCACAGTTCTGGACATTGGGAAGACTAAGATCAAGGCACAGGCAGATTCAGTGTCTGGTGAGAGTCAGCTTCATGGCTCATAACTGTCTTATCTTGTGTCCTCGCATAGTGGAAGGAATGAAGGAGTTTAACAGGGTCTCTTTTATAAGGGCACTAATTCCATTCATGAGAGCTCTGCCCTCATGACCTCATCATCTCCTACAGGTCCCATCTCCAAATAACATAACTTTAGGGATGGCATTTCAAAATATGAATTTTGGAGGGAGGACCCAAATATTCAGTCTATGGTATTTGATCCCAGGTGTCCCAAAACTGATGTTCTTTTTTCATGCAAAATTAATTAATTCCATTCCAACAGCTGCAAAAGTCTGAACTTGTTCTAGCATCAACTCAAAAGTCTAAAGTCCAAAGTTGCATTTAAATATCATCTAAATCAGATATGGGTAAGACTCAAGGTACAATTCATCTGAGCAAAATTTCTCTCCAGCTGTGAACCTGTGAAACTATGTAAGTATGTGCTTTCAAAATACAATAGTGGGGCAAGCATAAGAAAGACATTACCATTCCAAAGGGATAAATAAAAAACACTAAGGAGTGACAGATCCCAGGCAAGTCCAAACCCAATGGGACAAACATTAGATCTTAAATAATAATCCTCTTTGGCTCAATGCTCTACCTTCCAGGACTATTGGGCTGGCAACATCACCCCCAAGGCTCAGAGGAAAGTTCCTGCAGAGACTTTCTTCTTGCACCCCACCTCTGCAGGGGTTCTCTCCCTGGATCCTATGTCTCTCCCAGGGTGGGGTCCTGAGCCCATGGGCTCTGCTTTGTAGTCTGATCCTTTGAAATCTAGGTGAAGGCAGCCATGTCCCAAGGCCTATGCACTCTGGGTACACTTTGTTGACTGCACCCTCCAGAACAGTGGCCACAAAGGCCTACACTGCACCAGGGTTCACACGAGCTGCATCTGGGGTAGATGAGGAATGCGATGCTAGAGTATGGAGAGAGGAGCCTGCAATATGAGATAGCACTAGGCAGTGTGTGCCTAAGTCTCACATGTGCCAGTGGCCTCTCCTTTGAAGCCACTCTGCCCATCCAGGCCCTTGTACTCTGGGTCTGTGATGGGCTGGCAGCCCTGATGATCTCTGAACCAACTTCAGGGTCATTCTTCCATTGTCTTAAACAATGAGAAATTTGATCCATACTAATCTACTTATCAAACAGTTGTTTGGCCACACACTTTGTGTTCACTACTGAACAGGCTTTCTCATTTTTTGCAATATGGATAGCCTTAGAAATTTCCACATCTTTGAGTTCTGCTTCCTTTTTGCTTAGCAATTCCATCTTGAAGTCATTTCTCTCTCCTTGCTTTCAAACAGTCAGGAACAGCCAAGCTATATCTTCAGCACTTTACTTAGAAATAGATTCAGCTAAATATCCAATTCCATCACTCAAAAGTTCTACCTTCCACAAAACACTATAACATGAACACAGTTTAACCACGTTCTTGGCCGCTTTATGACAGGATTGCCATTCCTCTAGTGTCCAATAACATATTCTTCATTTCTGTCTGAGACCACATTAGAATGGCCATTACCATTCATATTTCTGCCAACATTCTCTTCAGGATTACTTAGGTATTCTCTAAGAAGACTGAGCCACTTTCTACAGTTCTCCTCTTTACTTTCTGAGCTCTCACCAGAATTGCCCAGTTCCAAAGTTACTTCCATATTTTTAGATATTTGTTAAAGCAGCAGCCTCCTTCTCAGCACCAATTTCTGTCTTAGTCAGCTTGGGCAGTTGTAACAAAAACGCCGTAGAATATGTGGTATTTAAAAAACAAACATTTATTTCTCACAATTCTAGAAGCTGAGAAGTTCAAGACCAAGGTGCCAGCATATCCTATGTCTGGTGAGAGCCCACTTACTGGTTAATAGACAGTTGTCTTTTCACTGTGTCCTCACGTGATGGAAGGGGCAAGGGAGCACAGTGGTGTTTTTTTATAAAGGCTCTTAGCTCATTCATGAGAGCTCCATCCTCATGAACTAATTCCATCCCAAAGGCTCCATATCCAAATACCATCACATTAGGAATGAGGTTTCAACATATGAATTGTAGGGGAGACACAAATATTCAGACTATGGCAGCTTCTGTTTCTTCTTTTGTATTGGGTTGGACAAAAAGTTCCTTCAGTTTTTTTTGTTTTTTTGTTTTTAAACATCTTTATTGGAGTATACTTGCTTTACAATGGTGTGTTAGTTTCTGCTTTATAACAAAGTGAATCAGCTATACAAATACATATACCCCCATATCTCTTCTCTCTTGCGTCTCCCTCCCTCCCAAACTCCCTATCCAACCACTCTAGGTGGTCACAAAGCACCGAGCTGATCTCTCTGTGCTATGCGGCTGCTTCCCACTAGCTATCTATTTTACACTTGGTAGTGTATATATGTACATGCCACTCTCTCACTTTGTCTCAGCTTACCCTTCCCCCTCGCTGTATCTTCAAGTCCATTCTCTAGTAGGTCTGTGTCTTTATTCCCGTCTTGCCCATATGTTCTTCATGACCATTTTTTTTTTCTTTCTTTTTTTTTAGATTCCATATATATGTGTTAGCATACAGTATTTGTTTTTCTCTTTCTGACTTACTTCACTCTGTATGACAGACTCTAACTCCATCCACCTCACTACAAATAACTCAATTTCGTTTCATTTTATGGCTGAGTAATATTCTATTGTATATATGTGCCACATCTTCTTTATCCATTCATCCAATTATGGACACTTAGGTTGCTTCCATGTCCTGGCTATCGAAAATAGAGCTGCAATGAACATTTTGGTACATGAATTTTTTGAATTATGGTTTTCTCAGGGTATATGCCCAGTAGTGGGATTGCTGTGTCGTATGGTAGTTCTATTTTTAGTTTCGTAAGGAACCTCCATACTGTTCTCCATAGTGGCTATATCAATTTACATTCCCACAAACAGTGCAAGAGTGTTCCCTTTTCTCCACACCCTCTCCAGCATTTATTGTTTGTAGATTTTTTGATGATGGACTAGATGGCTTCACAGGACAATTCTATCAAACATTTAGAGAAGAGCTAACACCTATCCTTCCCAAACTCTTCCAAAATATAGCAGAGGGAGGAACACTCCCATACTCATTCTATGAGGCAACCATCACTCTTGATACCAAAACCAGACAAAGATGTCACAAAGAAAGAAAACTACAGGTCAATATCACTGACGAACATAGATGCAAAAATCCTCAACAAAATACTAGCAAACAGAATCCAACAGCACATTAAAGGGATCATACACCATGATCAAATGGGGTTTATTCCAGGAATGCAAGGATTCTTCAATATAAGCAACTCAATCAATGTGATACACCATATTAACAAATTGAAGGAGAAAAGTCATATGATAAGATCAATAGATGCAGAGAAAGCTTTTGACGAAATTCAACACCCATTTATGATAAAAACCCTCCAGAAATGGGCATAGAGGGAACTTTCCTCAACATAATAAAGGCCATATATGACAAACCCACAGCCAACATCGTCCTCAATGGTGAAAAACTGAAACCATTTCTTCTAACATTAGGAACAAGACAGGGTTGTCCACTCTCACTAATATTATTCAACATAGTTTGGGAAGTTATAGCCACAGCAATCGGAGAAGAAAAAGAAATAAAAGGAATTCAAATCGGAAAAGATTTGTCCTGTTTGCAGGTGACATGATACTATGCATAGAGAATCCTAAAGATGCTACCAGAAAACTACTAGAGCTAATCAATGAATTTGGTAAAGTAGCAGGATACAAAATTAATGCACAGAAATCTCTTGCATTCCTATACACTAATGATGAAAAATCTGAAAGTGAAATTAAGAAAACACTCTCATTTACCATTGCCACAAAAAGAATAAAATATCTAGGAAAAAACCTACCTAAGGAGACAAAAGACCTGTATGCAGAAAATTATAAGACACTGATGAAAGAAATTAAAGATGATACAAATAGATGGATAGATATACCATGTTCTTGGATTGGAAGAATCAACATTGTGAAAATGACTCTACTACTCAAAGCAGTCTACAGATTCAATGCAATCCCTATCAAACTACCCCTGGCATTTTTCACAGAACTAGAGCAAGGAATTTCACAATTTCTATGGAAACACAAAAGACCCCGAATAGCCAAAGCAATCTTGAGAAAGAAAAATGGAGCTGGAGGAATCAGGCTCCCTGACTTCAGACTATACTACAAAGCTACAGCAATCAAGACAGTATGGTACTGGCACAGAAACAGAAATATAGATCAATGGAACAGGATAGAAAGCCCAGAGATAAACCCAAGCACATATGGTCTCCTTATCTTTGATAAAAGAGGCAAGAATATACAGTAGAGAAAAGACAGCCTCTTCAATACGTGGTGCTGAGAAAATTGGACAGCTACATGTAAAAGAATGAAATTAGAACAGTCCCTAACACCATACACAAAAATAAACTCAAAATGGATTAAAGACCTAAATGTAAGGCCAGACACTATCAAACTCTTAGAGGAAAACATAGGCAGAACACTCTATGACATAAATCACAGCAAGATCCTTTTTGACCCACCTCCTAGAGAAATGGAAATAAAACCAGAAATAAAAAAATGGGACCTAATGAAACTTAAAAGCTTTTGCACAGCAGAGGAAACCATAAACAAGACGAAGAGACAACCCTCAGAATGGGAGAAAATATTTGCCAGTGAAGCAGCTGGCAAAGGATTAACATTCAAAATTTACAAGCAGCTCATACAGCTCAATATCAAAAATACTAACAACCCAATCCAAAAATGGGCAGAAGACCTATATAGACATTTCTCCATAGAAGATATACAGATTACCAACAAACACATGAAAGAATGCTCAACATCATTAATCATTAGAGAAATGCAAATCAAAACTACAATGAGATATCATCTCACACCGGTCAGAATGGCCTTCAGTTTTTATGTAACAATAAAAGACACATTTTTCATTTTCACCAAGAAGTTTGTTGAACAACATATTTGCAATTTTTTCCCACTACCTTCTGCTGTTTTTCAGGCAACTTCATAATTCCATCTTCCCAAAACTTTTTATCTTTTTGAGCAAAGAATTATTCCAGGTTCCTTTTACAGTCTTCCAGGGAACTGAATTTTTTTCAATTAAGAGAATTTTGTAAAGACAGAAATAAATGGAAATCTGAAGGTGCAATATCTGGTGAATACAGTGGATGAATCAGAACTTCAGCCAAGCTGTAACAGTTTTTGCCTGGTCATCAAAGAAATATGTGGTCTTTCGTTATCCTGATGGAAGATTATGCATTTTCCATTGACTAATTCCAGCAACTTTTCATCGAGTGCTGCTTTCAGTTGGTCTACTTGGGAGCAATACTTGTTGGAATTAATCCTTTGGTTTTCTGAAAGGAACTCATAATAGAGGTCTCCCTTCCAATCCCACCCTATACACAACATCACCTTCTTTGGATGAAGATGGCCTTTGGTGTGGTTGGTGGTGGTTCATTTTGCTTGCCCCACAATCTCTTCTGTTCCACATTATTGTACAGTATCCAGTTTTCATCACCCATCACAATTTGTTTTAGAAACAGAACGTTTTCATTACATTTCAAGTAGAGAATCACATGCAGAAATACAGTCAAGAAGGTTTTTTTCACTTAACTTATGTGGAACCAAACATCAAAGCGATTAACATAACCAAGCTGGTGCAAATGATTTTCAGTGCTTGATTTGGATATTTTGAGTATGTCGGCTATCTCCCGCATGGTATAACATTGATTGATCTCAGTTAATGTCTCGATTTCCGTGGAGCATCGTCCAGCTAGAAATCTCCAGCATGAAACTTCTCAAACCACTTTTCATATGTTCGATCAGTCACAGCACCTTCTCCATACACTGCACAAATCTTTTCTTGCATTTCAGTTGCATTTTTACTTTTCTTTAAATAATAAAGCATAATATGCCGAAAATGCTGTTTTTTTCTTCCATCTTCAATATTAAAATGGCTACACAAAAATTTACCAATTTTGATAAGTTTTTTTTTTTTTAGCGCATGCTGATATGACAGCTGTCACAATACAATCTAACAATTGTTTTGAATGAAATTAAAGACAACTAAGCGCTACTAGAGCCATCTTATGGAAAAACTCGAACGAACATTTTGGCCAACCCAATAAAATAAGAAAGTTAGGAAAAATAATGTCCAGCATCCCTTCCAGATAGAAAATTTATGTTTCTTTGACTCTGCACTCATTTCTTAGGTTTGGAAGAACATAGGCCTCATTGGGAGAGACAAATTTTTCATCTCAACAGATGTGAAGAAGCTAATTACTTGATCTGATTTTAATCCAAATTTGTCTACCTTATATTTGAAGTTTTGACTCTTCCATTTAAAATCTCTTATTTGTATCCAGAGCTAGGAGCAGCATTCTGGGTAATTTGTTCTTTGACCAGTTTCCATCAACTTGATTCTAATTACCCTATTTGAATTTTCCCCAACATTTGTGTTCTCTTAAAAAGACAGAAATTCTATTTTATGGGACCAGTAACAGAGGGACTAAGGGACTAACCCAGAGGGGAATTATTTTTCTTTCTACTAATTGAATATCATAATCACAAAATTTAGACCATGACATGGTCATCTAAGTCACATTCTTTGTTTTGATTTCCAATCAAGGTTTCATTATCCTATCCTAATGCAGTTACAGATAGAAAATATTAAATTTTAAACATTTGGTGGAAATATCTGGTAATAAAAGGTAGTTGAGTATATTAAAACCAAATGTCTTTACTTCTAATACTGCAGTTACAGTAGAAAAAAAATAGTAAAACGTAAATTCTGACTTAGTAAAATATCAGAAAACCTTTCTCCATATCTGCAAATGAAAACTTTCAGATTTATTTGTTTGTTTGCTTCAATGGGATTCAAATGAATTTCACAAGGTTTTGTTTTGTTCCTGTTTGATGAAGAAAAATTGATATTATAAAGATTCAATGCTATTTCTTTCTTCTTCATCACTGGGAAACAATTTTTATCACTATTATGTAGCTATTCTACAAGCAGCTTTGATTATTTTCATGACCATGTCACCACTGAATCCTTGGCTGAATGAATATGTTAATATTCTGGGGTGACCCAATATTGAAAAAAGCAATAGAAATTTGAAATCATTAGAAATTCTATCACTATTTTTTTAAATTGATGATCTAGATATGGTACAGACATAGAAGGAAGAAAGAAAGTATAAGATATCAAACTTTAGCTTGACAATTTTGTCCCAGAGAATGCCTTATAAAGCTCAAGTCTAAACCACATCACCATTAAACTTGTGGTATGAGGCACAAGATTGCTCAAATAGATATGGTAGTATGCTGTTTTCGAAGGCACACTGGATTAGGAGTCAGGAAACCTAGGTTCTATTCTTAGTTCCTTCACTAGGATGAATTTATTAATACCTCATAATCTGAGCCTCAACTTCTTCTATCTAATGGGTGTAATAATGTCTTTCCTTCACAATCCATAAGTTTAAGAAGACTGAATGAGATAATGCATGTAATAAAAATTTCTTTAAGTTTATGCAAGTTGGAGGTCATTGAGATTCTTATATATGTAGATTAATGTGCTTCATCAAATTTTGGAAGGTTTTGGCCACTATTTCTTCATTTTTTTTAAACCATTTTCTATTTTCTTCTTTTGGGACTTTCACTGTGTATGGTGATACTCTTGATGTTATCCTGCAGATCTCTGCTACTCTGTCATTTTTCTTCTTCTTTTTTCCTTTTTATTCCTCAGACTGGATAATCTCAATTGGCCAGTTATCAAGTTGATGACTCTTCTACCTGCTCAAATCTGTTGAACTTCCTCATGATTTTTTCATTTCAGTTATTGTATCTTGAACGTCAGAAATTATGTTTGGTTTCTTTATTAATTTATATTCCTCTATTGGTATTCTCTATTTCGTGGGACATTGTTCTTATACTTTCCTGCAGTTCTTCAGACATAGTTTCTTTTACCCCTTTGAAAATACTTAACATAATTGATTTAACGTCTTTTTTCTAGTACATCCAATGTCTGGGCTTTCTCAGGGATATGTTTTAGTGATTACTTTTCCCTATATGTGGTTCATGCTATCTTATTTCTTTGTATATCTCATATTATTTTAAACTATATGTGTCAGTTAATATATGTAGTAACTGAAAATCAGATTCTCCTCTCCCTCCAGGTTTGTTATTGTTGCTCTTTTGTTGTAATTTTTTGTTTGTTTAGTGATTTTTCTGAACTAATCATGTAAGATATGTGTTCTCTGTCATGTCTGGCAACGAAGTCTCTATTCTCTTAGCTTAGTGGTCAACTAATGATTGGTAAGATATTTCTCTAAATGTGTGGAGCCAGTAAGTCCTCCAGTCTTTGTTAATGGGCTCTGTGTGCTTGTTAGGACGTGCATTCAACATTCTGCTGGATGGTTCCCAATTCTGCCTTAACCTTTACTTCCTGCTTGCATAGATCTTCAAGGTCAGCCAGAATTGAGAGCTTAGTGCCTTCTCAGATTTTTCTGGAGCATGCACACAGCCCTACACATTCATGTAAACTTTACATTCATGTAAACCCTCAAGACTATTTTGGCATTTTTCAAACTCTCACAGACATCTCATCCTGAGCTTTTCCTATTAACTTTTTGATGTGTCTATTGCTTGCCTTTTTCCAACACTTCAGGCAGCTGTGATGTTAAAATGTTCAGTAAATGCCCCTACAGAAAGGCTTTTAGTACTGGATCACTGGAAGAATTAGAGCGAGCTCAAATATAAAAAAGCCTCTTGAGAGGGTCTTCCAGGGAACCACCAGATAGGTCAAATAATAACTATTCTTTGAGAATTATGCTTTAGAAAAGTTCCAGCTCCATTTTGTTCTCTTCAATACTTGGAATGTGAGCTGATTTTTTTTCAAGGCTACCACTGAGCTGGTAACTGTGGGATGGGGCTAGAATAAATTTGAATACCACAAAACTCACTGTTCTTATTGAGATTCACACACATTTTTTCTTTTACTAAATGTTCCCCAGGTTGCTGCAAGTCTTTGGTTAATTCCAGAGTTCTGAAAATGTTGATTCTGACAATTTACTCCTTATTATTGCTTTTGAGGAGTGGTGAATTTTTGGAATTCACCTTACACCTCCATTTTTGCTGATGTCACTCCTACTTTTTATTCCTTCTTGTGTCATATTTTATTTTTGAATAAATTACTCTTTAGTTAACTACTATTTAAGCTATTCATTGAGTTTTTTTTGCTTAATATAATTTTCAGTTCTATAATTTCCAGATTTTTTTTTCCAAATCTGCAAGGTCATTTTAATACTTTCTAGTTCCTTACTAAAGTTTTAAATTTTATCTCCATGAATATGGAAATTGTCTGGTAATTCTACTATCTGGTGTACCTGTGGGTCTGTTCCTATTGCCTGGTGTCTGTGTTGATGCTCATCTTTAGGGTAGACATATATGCTTTCCTCTAGTAACTCAGAACTAACAATCTAGGATCAACTTCAGATTTCAGAACTTGAGATTTTCTGGGCCATCAAAATAATATTAAGCTAGGCAACAGTCCACGTGAGTTCTGGATTACTTCAGGTTTGTCCTTGCTTCTTGGGTGCCGTTCTTCAGGCTCCCAATACTAATTGAAGGGTGATTTACTAGTGGTCCCAGCCCTGGCAAAACCTGGGTTCTAAGTTTTGTCTCACTGGTCCTGTGAGGTTGTCTAAAGCTCTACTCAGCCTTTAAGATGCCTCACCAGGATCAGCAGGAGCATCAAGTGCCAGACTGATTTCTCTGGACTCTCTTTTCATATATCTTGGCCCAGTAGTTTTGATCCTGTGTGTTGATCCATTTAGGAATATGATGTTTTAAATGAAGACACTCCTCTCTTTGTGTGTTTCTTATATTTAAGAGTTTCAATTACCAAAGTTTAGTTAAACAGTACCAGTCCTACAACAACATTGTTTATATTTCAGTTACCACAGTTTATTAAATGTGAGTACTTGCTTAAAGTAGAAATTTTACTGCTATTGCTTCAGTCCACAAATCATTACATAAAAAACAGATTCATGTCATGATCAATGACCAATCATATGGTTTTTAAAAGTCCATCAGCAACTGGTCACTGTTCATGTGTTATTCAGTTTATGCACAGACAGAAAAGCATGAAGTTATGCTGCCTTCCTTGTCTCTCAGAGATAACTCATATGGTGGTTTACAACAATGGACAATTTAAAGGGAGAACTGGCCAACAAAGATCAAAGTGCAGCAAAGGAACAAAAAGTGATACCACTGCAAGTAAAATTTAAATCAAATGTAAATAGAGTTATAGAAGAAATAGCTGACTGTGGGAATGTTGACATTGTCAGCATTGAGAAAGTCTAGATCCAGAGAAACTTAGCAAAGGCAAACTTATATACATAAATGAGGAAAGTCATTGTGATAAAAAGGATGAAGATATCCCAGAGAAAGTAATGGTGGCAAATATTTCATATTAAATAAACTCTGGGAGATATTTCTCAACACTGAATGTACAAAACATAAAATGTTGGAAGCTGATTCACACTTAGAAATGAGTGTGAGAATTCTCCAAGACAAAAATTATTTATCTAGAAGAAGGTGAACACTCTTCAGACCACTCTAAATACATTTTTAAAAACAAATAAAACACTTTAATTTTACACTATTTAAAACACAGTGCACTACATAAATATTAGCTTTAGTATTTTTTTGTTTTCCTATTTATTTGTAACCAAAAGTAAGAAAGTTTTTAATGCTTTGACAAAAAATGTTTAAATTTGCAGAAGAATCATATTTTTCCTATTGATTATTAAGATTGTTTTGCATGGTTTCAGCTTGCATGGTCACTTTTATGGTCACCGTGCAATGTAAAGACTACCTGTATTTTTTTTAGCTTTTTCAGCTGTTTTCAGCAGATGGTTTGGTGTAAATTAAATAGTCTGCATTACTGTGTATAATTTTCAAATGATTTTTTCATATAGAATCATATTTAATTCCCACAATGATTTTGTGAGATACAGTGGTTAAATTTTATTATGCTCTATATTTTATAAATGAAGAAACAGATACCTAAAGATGATTGATGGTCCTGAGATAAACAGCTACTTAGGTGTGAAACAGGGATTCAAACTCAGGTTTATTTGACTCCAAATTCCTTGTTTGTCATCGCTCTACTATAATGATAATTATGGGAGTAGACTCTATCCTTCTAATTTGAGACATTTTTTGTACCATATAAGACATCCTCTAACATCATTAAAACTTACCCACTCAAAACCAATTCACTTTTCTTTTTTTAATTTTTTTTTTTTTGGCTGCACCATTTGGCTTCTAGGATCTTAGTTGTTCCCCAACCAGAGATTGAACATGGTCCCTCCACAGTGAGAACACACGGAGTCTTAACTACTGGCACCAGGGAATTCTCCACTTTTCAAAATAGATAAAGATGTCTTTCTGGCTAGAATAACTATTTTTGAAATGGTGAAGATAAATCATTCAGTAAATATATATTTATTAAACTCCTAATAGACATGTTGGAGACACTCTAAGAAACACAAAAGAGGAATGGGGTGTTTCTTGCTTTCAGAAGGTCTATGATTTTTTAGAAGACAATACAAGACATATATTGAAAAGCAAGATTATGTGGTTAAAAATATATAAGATTTCACGACAGAAATATCAAAAGGAAAATGATGCATAAAAATGAGACTATGATGAATTTTGAAGAATGATTCATAACATGATTATAAAAGAGGAAGATCATAGTGACTACACAAAAAAGGGTGAAGACCAAGAAATAAGCAGAGATGTAGCACTGATCACCTTTTACACAAGGAGACCTCCAGAGCTCTTGTTGTTTCTTGCTTTGTTAAAGTTTGTTGTTAGCTCTTGGGAGGTGGCTGGGAGGAAGGAATGTCAGCAATCCTATCTCCAAGACTAGTTGTTTACATTCAACTAATCAGAAGGAGACTCACCTCTGGAGACTATAATTTGTTTAGGAAGCTTCAGGAAACAGTCTTTGAAATGGGATTTCCGTCACTTTGGCTTTACAATCACATTGGAAAATTCTCAAGAACTGCCTTTCTTCTGGGTCCTGTCAAAACGTTCATAACAGAAAAGCAAACAGTCCTGTAAAGCCATTCATCAGAACATCTTAAAAGCTCTGAGATAACTGAGAAGTTTGACCATTAAAATAGCTTCCAAACAAAATTTTATATACAATATTTTATACAACTGCTAATAATATTCCTTATGTCCTAATGTAATCATTTTATAGCTACAGACTAAAAGCATCCAATCAGAAAACTATAGAAAGAATTCTGAAGTATCCAAATATCTGTACAAACTTGCTAATGTCACTGTAATTACATTTCTAGAATCAAACATGTAACTACAAACATCAACAACCTAATGAAATACGAAGTCCTAAATAATGAATTTAGAAAACAGTTTGGCAACTCTTCAAAATGTTAAACATAGAGTTATCATATGACCTAGTAATTCCATTCTTAAGCACATATTCAAAAGAATTGAAAACATGTTTTTAAATGATTGTTAAAGCGGCATTATTCATCATAGCTAAAAAGTAGGAACAATCCAAATGTCCATTGACTGAAGAATGAATACATAAAGTGTGGTATATTCCTACAACATAATATTATTTGGCAATAAAAAGAAATGAAGTATTGATACATGCTACAACATGAATGAACCTTGAAAACATTATGCTAAGTAAAAGGAGTCAATTGTGAAAGACTACATATTATATTAAACGATTTACATAAAATGGTCAGAATAGGCAAATCCATAGAAACAGAAAGTAGATTAGTGGTTGCCTAGAGCTGAGGTGTTGTAGGGGAAGGGAGTAACACTAATGGGTATTGAATTTCTTTTCAGGGTGATGAAAATGTTTAAAACTAGATAGTGGTGGTAGTTGCACAACTCTGTAAATATACTAAAAACATTAAATAGTACACTTTAAATGGTGAAATTTATGGTTTGAAAATTGTACCTTGATGGAGCTGTTTTTAAAAATATATGTAGGATATAGGACAATGAAGGTAAGAGGTCCCTTCTCTTTTTTCTTTTTAACATCTTTATTGGAGTATAATTGCTTTACAATGGTGTGTTAGTTTCTGCTTTATAACCAAGTGAATCAGCGATATATATACATATATCCCCATATCGCCTCCCTCTTGCGTTTCCCTCCCACCCTCCCTATCCCACCCCCCTAGGTGGTCACAAAGCACCTAGCTGATCTCCCTGTGCTATGTGGCTGCTTCCCACTAGCTATCTATTTTACATTTCGTAGTGTATATATGTCCATGCCACTCTCTCACTTTGTCCCAGCTTACCCTTCCTCCTCCCTGTGTCCTCAAGTCCATTCTCTACATCTGCGTCTTTATTCCTGTCCTGCCTCTAGGTTCTTCAGAGCAATTTTTTTTTTTTAGATTCCATATATATGTGTTAGCATACAGTATTTGTTTTTCTCTTTCTGACTTACTTCACTCTGTATGACAGACTCTAAGTGCATCCACCTCACTACAAAAAACTCAATTTCATTTCTTTTCATGGCTGAGTAATATTCCATTGTATATATGTGCCACATTTTCTTTATCCATTCATCTGTCGATGGACACTTAGGTTGCTTCCATGTCCTGGCTATTGTAAATAGAAAAAAACTAAAAATAGATTACCATATGACCCAGCAATCCCACTACTGGGCATATACCCTGAGAAAACCATAATTCAAAAAGAGTCATGTACCACAATGTTCATTGCAGCTCTATTTACAATAGTTTCCTCTCTTTTGTACTGATCAGACCACCCTTGGAAAAATGTACTCGTATCTGAACAGGATACTTTGAAATGAAATTGATGAAGAGGACTAAAGACATTCTGAGGAGAGTGGCAAAGACGATGAAGGCACCCAAAAATACAGTATACTAATACCTGATCCTGGACTTAAGGAAAAAATATCTCTATAAAGAAAATTATTTGGTCAAATGAAAAAATTGGAATAAGGGTGACAGATTAGATAAAGGTTTGTCATCAATGTTAACTTTCTTAAAGTTAATAACTGTCCTGTGGTAACATAAGACAATGTACTACCTGTCCACAAATGTACACTGAAGTAAGTAGTGGCTAAAAGGCATGACATATGCAATTCTCCCTCAAAGGGCTCAGAAAAATATATTGTGTGCATATGTGTATGTGTGTAAATGTATGTAGTGTGAGATAAAATAAATAAAAACCAAATAAAAACTAGTTATTAGTTAAAAATTAGTGAATTTTGGTAAAGGATATATGGGTGTTTTGTGCACTATTCTTGCAAATGAAGTCTGAGATGAGCATCTTTGGACAGAATCAAGGAGTCAGCCAGGCCATATTACACTGGAAGCTCTAGAGAAGAAACCATTTATTTCCTTTTTCAGCTTCTCTTAGCTCCCAGCTTTCATTTTAAGGTCATGTTTTAACACAAATGCTATCTTACACAGCAAATCAAGCATACACCAAAAGAACTGCTTTTCTAATTACATCCCTTTCAACTGATGTCCTGTCATATCTTGTATACTCAAGAAATGAGGAAGTGGGCAGCAGTAGATGTTACTAAGAGTACTGAAGGAAATTCTCTTCTTGTAGTATTTGGCTAAAAATAACTAGGACTATTATGTGAGTTATCTTTCTCATTTGGCAGCCTGTTGTCAGACTCAGGGACAACCTTCTCATTACAGTTTTTTAGGAGATAGAAACTTTTTTCACAGCATTCATAAACCGTCACAGCCATGCACTACATGTTTTTGAAGAAGCAACTGAGACAACTAGGAGAACCAATTGCAGAACAGGTTAGTATTCATGGTACTCAGAAGAAAGTATAACAGTTGACTTGGTTACTTCTAATTGCCTTCAGTCATAAGTTCAGATGACTTTTCTTTTGTATATTCCATGATTTGAGTCACCATAAGAAAACTTGCCTTTCATTTTAAGAGTAAATAAGGTGGTGGAAGTAATATGCTGAATTGTATGCATTTCTTGTCATGTAACTGGTATAACAGAGCTTAGACTATCTTAGACAAAAGCATTGTATATAAAAATTATATTGAGCAAAGGTTTTATTAGTGTAGTGGTGTAAACAGTTACTAGGAGTCAGAAAATCTGAGTTCTAATAACAATTTTGCCAGTTACTACTATTATGATCTTGAGCAAGTCATTTCTCTCTCTAAACTTCAGTTTCCTCCTCTGTAATACAAGAGGCACCTTTTAACTCCTAAGTCATCAGGTCCTAATATTCTAAGATAATAATGATAAACCTGTTTTTTTGGTGTGTAAAATGTCTACCAGGATTTCCTTACTTTGATTTGTATCAGTACACTGTACCAATAAACTGTGGTTAAAACAACACATTTTGAAGTCAAGGAGACTTGTGTTCTAGTCCCTGATCTGCCATTTTCTAGCTGCATGACCTTGGGCCAGTTAATTATCCATGCTTCAGTTGCCTCATCTTTAAAATGAGATTAATAATAATACTGACCTCATAAGGTTTTAGTGAGGGTTAAATGTGATAATGCATATATGTGCTTTGCACAGTGCCTATGACATAGTAGACACTCAATAAACTTAGCTTTACAAAAGGAAGAAGAACCTTCCTTAACTTGAGTTTACTCTGATCATACCTTTGTTCTGGGACCTGTTGGTACATGGGGATTCCAATTGTATATTTTCTTAACACTTATTTACATGCTACTTGGTAACTGCTACTAAGTCACTTTCATATTTTATGTGATTTTAAGCTATTAAAAATCGAGAATTAAATTTGTTTCCTTGATCTTTCTGCACAACAACTAACATAGACTTTGCATGCAAAATTTACTTGGATATTTGGTCTTAACTGGCTAAGCAAGTCAAACTAAAATCAGAATTCTTGCTGCTCAATTTACAGTAATCTTTTCATAGAAGAAAGCCTGTGGCATATCTCTGAAGGTTGCAATTAGAACTGTTTCTTATCAGAATTCAAAACTGGTCACAACTTCATCTAGAGTAAAGCTCAAAAATGGCTCTTTGGGGAGCAGTGAACAATTTCAACAGGAGAAATTGAGCTCACATTTAATTGGGAAATATATTTTCTTTTGTCAATAAAATGTTGATTAACTTAATGGAGAAAGTTTATGGATTTAAGGAAATGGCAATCTTAGTTTACTTCGGAGATTTTATTTTAAGTAGCTTTATTTATACTCTTTGAGGCTGAGGGGTGTGTGTGTGTGTTGGAGGAGTTGTGTTTAACAGAGTCAAGCATTGTTTAGTAGTGACAGATGATCTTATGAACATTTTACCCAGAGGAAAAAGCAGGCCACTGCCAATGTTGGTAGGATATTCTCCTTTACAAGAAAGCCACATAGTCAGACTTTTAGTCACCTTTTTATATAAACTCTATAAAATACCGACAGCCACTCCATCTCAGATACATTGCTACTTTGGCCCCTTAAACTAGTAACAGCCTTTATAGAACAGAGAGTCCAACTCTCTTATTTTATAGATGGAGATACTGAAGCTTAGCAGAGATAAGGGGCTTGTCTGAGAAGTAGTAAGTAGTAGAGTTATGTCACATAGATCTATCTGTCTCCCCATTTAACTGGCATTCACATATCACTGACTGTGTTCCCATACTGAGGCCTGAGTTTCTTTTGAAGCAGAATAACCAGTTGTGAAAATATTCCATTGCATTAGGATATATAGCCATTTCATCAACTGGCTATGACCCCCAAGATCTCGTTTTATACAAGAAAACCAAGTATGAGTAGGCTTCACTTCTAGATTTATGTGACAGCTCATGGGAAGAAGATTCAGATGGGAAAAATAAAGATAAATGTTTCCATTCCTCCTGCATAAGGGAAAATCCCTGCTTTAATTTCAGCCTCTGCCACTTTAAATGACTCACCTCAGTGACTATAGGAATAAAGGACAAATTATAATGTGACTAATATTACTATGTCAACACTGAAGAAGTCTGTGATTAATGATTTACTCTAGCATCTTACTACTCAAAGTATTATCTAAGGAGCAGCAGTGTTGGCATCACCTAGGAATTTGTTAGAAATGCAGAATTTCAGGCCCAACCCCAGACCCACTAAATCAGAATTTGCAGTTCAACAAGACTTTCCTCTAGAGTATTTAAAAGAATGCTGAGTTTAAGTGACCTAATCAGTTTGCTCTAGATAAAATTCAGGTGGCAAATCAAATGACAAAATCTTTAGAACAGAGATCAAATAGATAGGTATTCCCCAAATCTGTATTTATTTCCCATTTCTGCTGTAATATATTGCCACAAAATAAGTGCCTTTAAGAACCACAAATTTATTTTTTTTATTTAAAAAAAAATATTTATTTTTTCTGGATATCAGAAATATAAACTGTATCCTCAGGGAATTATTCCTTCTAGGGGAGGATTGCTCTCCATTACTTTTCCTGATGTAGAGGCCACTTACTTTACATGGCTTGTGGTCCCTTCTTCTGTCTTTAAAAGCCACCAGTGTAGCAATTTATCTACCCTGCTCTTCACACTTCCTTCTGAGAACTTAGCAGCATCATCTTTAATGTTCATATTTCTACCAATTTTATGTTTATGACTGCATATGTGTTTCTAAGATGATATAGATCTCTTTCTATCATGTTCTTCCTTTTCTTCTTTTTCCAATTTTTTATTTTTTTATATAATTTTAAAGGTTACGCTCCATTTACAGTTATTACAGAATATTGGCTATATTCCCTCTGTTGTACAATGCATCCTTGTAGCCTATCTTATACTCAATAGTTTGTACCCCTCACTCTCCCACACCTATACTGCTCCTCCCCTCACTCTCCCCACTGGTAACCAATAGTTTGTTCTCTATATCTGTGAGTCTGTTGCCGTTTTGTTATATATATTCATTTGTTTTATTTTTTAGATTCCACATATGAGTGATAACATACAGTGATAACATACAGTATTTGTCTTTCGCTGTCTGACTTATTTCACTTAGCATAATGCCCTCCAAGTCCATCCATGTTGCTGCAAATGGCAAACTGTTTTTCTTTTTTATGGCTGAGTAGTATTCTATTGTTTGTGTGTGTATATATATATATATAACATTTATGTATACATATATATTATGTATATATATATAATATTTATTGTATGTTATATATATATATATATATATATAATTTATATAACATTTTCTTTATCCATTCATCTGTTGATGGACACTTAGTTTGCGTCCAAGTCTTGGCAAGTATAAATAATGCTGCTATGAACATTGGGCTGCATGTATCTTTTCGAATTAGTGTTTTTGGTTTTTCTGGATATATACCCAGGGCTAGAATCATCCAATCTTTTCATGTACCTGTCAGCCATCTGCATTTCCTCTTTGGAAAAATGTCTATTCAGTTCTTCTGTCCCTTTTTTAATTGGGTGTATATGAGCTGTTTATATATGTTGTCTTATCAGTCATATCATTTGCAAATATTTTCTCCCATTCAGTAGGTTGTCTTTTTATCTTGTCAATGGTTTCCTTTGCTGTGCAAAAGTTTTTAAGTTTAATTAGGCCTTTTTTTTAATTTTTGCTTTTATTTTCTTTACTTTAGGCTATGGATTCAAAAAAATATTGCTGCCATTTATGTCAAAGTGTGTTCTGCCTATGTTTTCCTCTAGGAGTTTCATAGTATCTGGACTTACAATTAGTTCTTTAATCCATTTTGAGTTTATTTTTGTATATAGTGCTAGAAAATGTTCTATTTTTATTCTTTTACATGTAGCTCTCCAGTATTCCCAGCACCACTTATTAAAGAGACTGTCTTTTCTCCATTGTTTATTCTTGCCTCCTTTGTAGTAGATCAATTTACCATAAGTGTGTGGGCTTATTTCTGGGCTCTCTATCCTGTTTCATTGATCTATGTGTCTGTTTTTGTGCCAGTACATACTGTTTTGATTACTGTAGCTTTGTAGTGTATTCTGAAGTCAGGGAGCTCTGTTCTTCTTTCTCAAGGTTGTTTTGGCTATTTGAGGTCTTTTGTGTTTCCATACAGATTTTTAAATTATTTGTTCTTGGTATATATAGATAATGGAATATTAGCCATAAAAAGAATGATATAATGCCATTTGCAGCAACATGAATGGACCTAGAGATGATCATACTAGTGAAGTAAGCCAGACAGAGAAAGACAAATATTGTATGATACCGCTTATATGTGGAATCTACAATAAATGATACAAATAAACTTATTTACAAAACAGAAATAGACTCACACACATAGAAAACAAAGTGATGTTTACCAAAGGGAAAAGAGGGGGAAGGATAAATTAGGAGTTTGGGATTAAAATATACACACTACTCTACATAAAATACAAAACCAACAAGGAACTACTGTATACTCAATATCTTGTAATAATCTAAAATTGAAGAGAATGTAAAAAAGAATATACCTATATATGTAATATATATGTACATATTATTTACATATACCTGAATCACTTGGCTATACACCTGAATCTAACACAACATTGCAAATCAACTAAATTTCAGTAAATTTTTTTTTAATTTTTTAAAAAATTTAAAAAAATCTCCACACACACAAAATTATTTGTTCTACTTTTGTGAAAAATGCCATTGGTACTTTGATAAGGATTGCATTGAATCTGTAGATTGCCTTGTGTAGTATGGTCAATTTAGCAATAATCATTCTTCCAATTCAAGAACATGGTATATCTCTCCATTTGTTTGTATCATCTTCGACTTGTCTCATCAGTGTCTTACAGTTTTCCAAGTACAGGTCTTCCTTCCCACTAGTATCTTTAACATCTATTTATACTAACAGTATATTCAAAGAAATCTAAGCTTTTTCTAACTTATTCCTCAAATTTTTTTCAGCTTCTATTTATTACTCAATTCCAAAGCCACTTTCACATTTTTAAGTATTTTTTTACAGCAGATAAAAATGACCCCTACCATTCACAATTAATTTTCATGCAGATATCATGAACTTCCAAATGCCTAAATTTTATTATAGCATGTAATTTTTGATGAAATGTAATAAAGTGTAACTAGAAAGCATGTTATATAAACAAGAATTATTTTAATCACTTTGTAATACAGTGAAAAATACTTAATAGACACTTAGTGAAGTTTTTTAATTTAAATGCAACAGAAATAGCACTGGTTTCAACAAACAGGAAGTCTCTAATTTATTTCTGTCCCTAGATAAATAAGTAATATTATAAAAATCTTAATTTTCCATTTTTGAAATTCAATATTTTCCTGACTTTTCAGGATTGTTGTAATGATTCAGTGGTATAATCAACATTATGAAAAACAGTGTAATTAGAAGGTAGCTCTAATTAGATGACATAGTAACAGAGGAGCTATACCAATAGACTAAATATAACATGCTATTTTGTACTAAAAGTGTAGCCAAAGCATTAGAATGGGAAATTTAAAAATTGATCATGTCAATTTCAACTTGTTTTGCTTAGTTTCCTTAGCTATTTGGTGTCTTAGCCCTTCTTGTTGGCATAAATAAAGTAGTCGTTCCTACTGAATGTCTGGATTTAAAATGCATCTCAATAGTCACCAAGTGTGTGATAATGTATAGGAATAGAAACGACACTGGATTAAGAATAAGGCGACCTAGATTTTAGCTATACCTCTCTTGCTAATTTGGATAGAGGGTGTGTGTGTGTGTGTGTGTGTGTGTGTGTGTGTGTGTGTGTGTGTATTCTCCAGGGGCCTGATTTACAGGTAGGAAACAGGAATCTCAATGAAGCCAACTGATCTGAGGACACCTAAAGCAGAAACAAAATAGAAACACGGGGTTAGTCAAGAATCAAGTCTCAACAAAACCAGGATATCTTATTTCCATTTAAGAATTTGTTATTCTGCTGTTTCAGCAGGTAGAAAATCCAAAATCAGAAAGAAACTTGGAAATACATTCATTTATTTAATAACAATTTTTGACTGCTTACTATGTTCTAAGAAGCACTTAAAAGAGAGACCATAGACCAAATTCTTCTCATAGCTTCAGCTGAATTTGATTTATATTTTCCTCTCAAGCAGTGTTTTCCTGTTCCCAGAATTGTTGCAAAGGTTTTGGGAAGTCTCTGATACCTAATTATCTGGGTAGACCTTGGGTACATCATTTTACCTCCCCAGTCTTCAATTTGCTTATTGATAAAATAAGGATATTGAAATAAATAATCTCCAAGGTCCCTTCTAGCTCTAATATTTTGTGATTCTATGTTTGTAAATTCACAATCTATAGGCTACTTTGAACTGCTAGGAAAGATATATGGATAAGCCATCAAAATCAGAAGGGTGGGCCTTATGAAAGGGAAATGAGGCAAGGAAAATTAGCTTTCTCCTTTTTGTACAGCAAGAAGTGATATTCAATATTTGAAATTTTTATTTCTTTTCATGTTATGAAATATTAAAATGTGTCATAAAAACACTGGATGAGAAATAGCAAATAAAATGTTGTAATGAATTGGAGGTGAGTCTATTCTTATAAACAATTCTGGTCTTGTTATTAGGCTGTTTTATTGAGGTAGAATGATAACCACAATTTCTTGGAACATTTTGCTGTCCACATCAATATGTGAATATCTATGTTCAAGAAAACAGAGTATAAATTGTTGTACATATGAGTAAACATCTAATAATATGTTGGCAATTGGATAACTCCATTCATGCATATTCTTGTTTATGCAACAAGGAATGTTTTACCTACTGATTTTTCCCCAAGCCTATACCTTGTTTTAATATAAAGTTATTGCATAAGTGCTTTATTCTTACCTGATCCTTCTATTTCTAGGTCTTTGCTGTTCTTGCTAGAACATACATGAAAATTTTGTTTGCTAATATTCATTCTAATTGAGGAGTGTATCAGTAGCAAGGTTAGTCTTAGGTTTAAACAATTCCAAAAATTTTTAGAGTTTCATATTCCTCCCTCTCGCTACCCCCATCTTCAACTTTTTTCTTTGCTTTGCCATGACCTCCACTTCCTTGGTTGATTTGCTGATGTCACTTTGTTTTAGTAACATTGGAAATGTTGTAGAAAGGTCAACATAGCTTATTTCTATGCCATTGGACTGCCTTTATTCCATTATTTATGCTGTACTGTATCTTGAAGTTTTTGATCAGTATCTCCCTTTTGAATTGAAAAAAACATGAGAGGAGTCCACCCAATAGTTATTGCCCCACAAAATGACTTTCCTTGAAAGTCTACTTGTCCTCTACTTCTTTATTGCCATCAAATAGAAAAAAAGAATCTGACAAAAACACTGAGACCCATTTCAAAGGAAAGCTGGAAAATGACTGGAACTTGAACAGACTTTGCACATAAAAATTGTTTTCCTAATATTTCATCCTTCGCTCATTAGTTAATTTGTTAGCTGCCAAGAGATTAAAATATGATAGATCCCATTCCCATCTCCAGGGATGGATTCAATCAGCATAAAGATAAGGACTTCCATAGTTTGGGCAAGGAATTCTCTCTCTCTACCCCACTCCCCTTATTGGATCTGAATGACAAATTATGTAGCCCTGGACCAGTACTGAGCTACAGAACATGAAGAGGGACATAAAATAACAGACTGGGTCCTTGAAGATATCATTGACCCTCAATATGTCTACCCTATTACTAGACTCTCCAAACATGTGAGCCAATAAATTCTTATATTTTAAAGCATGTTTTAGTTGAGTAGTTTGCAACTTAAAGCTTCCTAACTTCTACATCTTGCCTTTTAAAAGTCTATTCCTAAGCATTTTACATAGTTTAATGTCAGTTAGCCTGCTTCTTACAAATTAGATGTTGAAAATGAGTCTATCTTAGATGCAAGAAAATAGAGAATTCTTAACTGAGGTGAGATGTGCTTCTAATTTTCCTGGAAATGTGAAAAAACTTACTGACACTAGAATATTTTTAAAAATTGTACTATTGAGAGTACAACAAAGAACGAAGTTTCAAATTTCTCAGAAAAAAAAACTTAACGAGGGATTTGCCATTGGTATTTCACAGCACATTTATCTGTCATAATATTGCAGTTGGGATGATATCTTAGATGATATGTGTTAGAATTGCTTTATGTGCAAAGGTCAACAAGAAGCTCTCCCATAGCACCTCTTGACATTAAAAAAAAAAGTTACAGGTATAATGGCTCAATGAAAGATCCTAGAGGTCTTTTATTGTACATTCAAATATCATTTCTATCATCCAAGAGATTTTTGGTAACAGGGAGAGTAGAAAACAGGAAAGGCATGATTCAGAAATATGCATTTCTTAGAAATATTAGCAGTATATATACCATAGAAAGTTACACCACATGTTTCCGTGATTTGGAGGGTACATTATTCTTAGGGAAGTGTCCCTTTGAGAGATCACACTCCTCAAAATCCATCCAAATATACCTCGAGAATTGTTGTTAGAATTCATATCATCTAATCAACAAGTAATCTTAACTAACCCCACGACATTAACGGCCAGCAGTTTTAGCTTACTCAGAGATTCCAGGACAAGCTCCCTGTAGAAAACATTGTATTTGAAAAATAACTTATAAATGATTTAAAGCAAAAGATGAAAAATAAAACTGCGAAGTCTCCAGTACATTGTGAATGAAGGAAATAAGAAGCAACCATTGTCCAATTTCCACACCCAATGGGCTGGAATAGTGACTCCCTTCTCTGTGTTCCCATAGCACGTTGTTTATTTCCTGAATAATATCATGTTATTTATTACCGTGTTTTACTGTCAGACACAATAGGAAATAGTTTTCTAACTAGAAAAGCAATATTATTTTGGGGGCTGTCTCAAGTGGTGTATATAATGGGCTAAGCAAGTATAATTTTAATTCTGATGAAACATTTCCCATTTTCTGCATAAATTCCTGGTGTATTGAAATGATGTAGTGATTTATAAAGTATTTGGCCTTAGTTCTAACCATAACCAAGATGTCAGTTTTCTCAGTTAACACCATGATTTGGCATAAAAGATGTTTATTATGAGAATTCATAAGTAGCTCCATGGGAATCAGAAAACAAAAGTCCTGGAGTGAAGCTGAGTTGAGAACTTAAAAGGACACACATATATTGAACACAGTATCTCTAACAAAGTGACATAGATCTATTTTATACAATAATGTCACTGCCATTCCAAATTATTTTTGTTGAGCTGTCCACGTGGGTAGTAGCTCTTCCCCTGAGAGAGTATTCAACTTGTCACTTGCTTTTTTACAGAACTTATAGACAAAATTCATATGTAATTCAATTCAACCAACAATTATTGAGGATTAATTTGTGCCTATGTGCCAGAAACTTTAATAGTTATAGTAGATTAATAAAATGTAAGCCTTTAAAATGTTCATATCTTCCACAAATTAATAAAAACTTTCTTGATTGTGAGCTAGACTTGATATCAAATTATTTGTACATATCTGATACAGATCTCAAATTCTATCTCTGCCCAGACCTTTTGCAGTATGTGTGACAATACTATTTGCCTACAATCTTTTTCCTTTGCTCCCCAGACTAGAAAATTACTATTCCTTTGAGAATATTACTTTCTCTGTTAAGTTTTCCCCAGATGTGCTAGTCATTATTTGTAGGTGATTCTACTACAGAGATCCAGAAAATATCATTAATTATGGAGCATTCTGAGTTTGTTTAGTACTTTCCATTTAAAATTTTAGGGATCTCAAAAATTTCCACTGAGAATATGCTTCTTAATAATTTAGATAGGATATTATATGCTGACATCTTGATTATGAGATTAACAGAGAAAGAATGCCAAGGCAGAGTTCATAAATCATGACATTATTTCAATACATCAAGAATCTAATCGAAAAATGGGAAATACGACATCAGAATTTCTGTAATGCCTGGCTTATCTCACCATATCAATATACGGTTATTACACAATTGAGACAACTTCAAAATTGTATGTTCCTTTAGATTAGAAAACTGTTAGATATTTCTGATATGTTTATAAAACAGACTTCCTTTTTGAGACTGTCTTAATTGTGTGATAACAGTAGCATAGGTATGATGGGCCAAACAGGGCATGATTAGTAGCCTGAAGTCAAGTTTTCCTTTTTTAATTCGATACCTTATGCATTGAAATGATATTGTGATTTATAAACGTCTCAGCAATAGATTTAGACCATAATCAGAAAATAATGAAAAAGAATAAACTAATGACACAGGCAACAATATAAATTAATTTCATAGACATAATTATGAATAAAAGAAGTCAGACACAAAGACTATATACTCTATGACTTCATACATATTAAATTAATTTTGAGAAAATTTAATCTATCTTTATTGATGTCAGAATAATGGTTATCTGGGGATACCGATTAGGAGAAGGCACAAGGGAGTCTTTGGGTGCTTGAAATATTTTCTGTCTTATCTGGGTGACTACACACTGGCACACACATGTAAACTTTCATTGAGTTGTAAAAAAGATCTGTCTACTTTTCTGCCTGAAAGCTATACCTCAAAAAATTGTTTTAAAAGGAAGAAAACTCTTGCCCAGGAGTAAAGTAATAAAGGAGGTGGTATGTTTGCCAAAGAGTGGTATTATACAGTGAAAAGTATATTGATTCTTTTGGGGGGGGGGTCATCTTAGTAACATACTGCAGTGTGTTGGGTTAGGATCAGCTCCACAGTTCCTATAAAGAGCTATTCATCCATGTTTGTTTACTGCTATACCAACACAATGGTTCCAAAATTTTTGTGAGAATAAACTTAGTACCATCCACACATTACTGCAGTTTAACTCAAATGGAATTTTGGAGCACAGGGAGACATTTTGAGATACTGAACAAACCACTGAGGCAGCCATTATCTTTTACTTTGAAATTCTTTAAGAACTTATTTTATATCAATCTTTGTATTAAGCAATATATGCCATGGAGAGGGAATGAGAAGTCAAATTTCTTAGAAATTTCTTCTAGTCATGATTTTCTTGATCAACCATGCTGTGTCTTGAGGTATATGAAGTATAGAGGTCTGAGGAAATGGGATCTGTATGTTCTTACCTTTCTCAGAAAAAAGAATTTGGGAAGGAACAGAAAAATTTAAAACTTTGGATGGATCAGATTAACTAAGGCAAAAAGTTTAATAGTTGAATAAATAATAGTAAAGGGAAATTACCCTCTTTTTTATTGTGGTTCGTTGAAGAGTTGTTAAACCCTGGACACTGTAAAGGGCTAGACCAAGAGGGGCCAGAAAGAAAAGAGTGATTGTGCCTATGTGTGTATAAGCCATAGTTTGAAATAATTCTTTTTTAGACTGTGTTATTCAAACCTCATTTTTCAATTTGGTGTGATGTTGAGAGATGTCTATATTTTCCTGGTGTATATCGCACCTTATTCTATTGATGAAGTAGCCTGCCCTTTTATATGGACTTCTTATGCAGCTTTACCCTCTTGCATATTTCTATGTATATCAAGCTCTCTTTGAAGTCAAGGGAGAGCATTCAGGGAACAAGATGAAAATCTGCTAGTTTGTTCATGTATATAAACAAACATCTTCTGTTTTATTGTTTCCCTGTGAACTCTTGCACAGAATTTAAAGATCCAAAGAAAAGCAAATAAGTAACATGATTCTAACTTGACCTTGAATTGTAATACGTATCAACAACTCCAGAGGTGGGATTAGGGAGTCTCTTCTGGTGTTGGAAAAACTGAAACCTAAAAGAACAAGTGTCAAAGAGAGTGTCACAATTCATTTACTCACTGCATATTCTGAACAAATATCCATGAATTAATTTTTCTTATATATTCTTCATAAAGAAGAGTTTACTGGCACTTGGTGACAAATTCAAAGAAGTCATCATTATATTCAGTCTTGCTAAAGCAAAGGAGACCCATCTTGAAACAGGGGATGCTTAAAATTTCATTTTATAACAAAACAAGTGGACACACTCAGATAGAATATGAGATGGCTTAGTTGTTTCCAGAGAACAATTTGTTCATTAGAAAACTGACTTTCTAAAAATTATTATAATAGCCCATAAATTTCTGTACAGCATTATTACTATAGTGTTGTCGATATTATTAAATATGTCATTATATTATTGCTGTCAGTCTTTCTGCACAGGAGATAAACAGCAAGCAGTTGTCAGTCTCAGCAATAAACTATAGTGGCAGTAAACTTAATCTGGTGTTAATTATGCCTGCGGAAAACTAAATCAAGCATCAAAAACCACAGATTATTTTAGGCTTCCTTTAGCATAAACATAAAGCCTTGAGGGTCCATAACATGTTACTTTTGTTGACAGTCTTCCATTTTTTGACCAATTGACTTCATGTTTCTGATATACTCTGTCTTGATTGCACTTAGCTCTATCTTCTCTTGGCCTCCAAGCAGCAGTTCGTTAATCCTTCCTACTTTTGTGTATTTAAGCAAGATTACAAACTTCAAATACCTTGTAAAATGAACCTTTATACAACCTTTCAAAACCACTTAAGTGATCCAGTGATGGAAGTGCCAGCCTTGTAAGTAAATACAGAACATTTTGGAAATCATGCCAAGTGTTTATTTATGAGCCATTTGTAATTACTAAGCAAGAATGAATGAAAGCCCTGGAAAATGTAAAACGGCAGAGCATACTGCATTAAATTACTATTTACCCACAATGAGGAAAGAATAACACTGTTTTCTTAAAGCCTGTTCTAACTGAGGAGTGTGATTATGTTCTATAAGATCATTGATAAGTAAATGAAGATTTTTAAACTGCAGAAACTTTGGTACACTTGTAAAAGAATGTCACTACAAAGAGCAAGCAAACAGATATGAACAATGGCCATACTTCTTTATAAGAGTTTCTTAAAGTTTTATACACCTAAATGATGACTGATCAAGTAATAAAATTTTTATTTTGTCTCTTTAAGGTTTTTTTTTTTTTAAGGATTCTATAATATACTCCTTGAACTCTCCTCTTTCATTTCTCAAGCAGGGCAGAAACCCTCTATGCTTCTGTGCTTTCTCAGGAGTTACTTTCTATCTCCTCCCTCCTTACCTCCCTTCCCTCCTTCCCTCCCTTCCTTCCTTCCTTCCTTCTTTCCTTCCTTCTTTCCTTCCTTCCCTCTTTCCTCCCTTCCTTCCTTCCTTCCCTCTTTCCTCTTGCCTGCTTTCCTGTCTACCTTCCTGCCTTCTTCATCTCCATTCTTCCTACCTTTCAGCTCTCTCTCCCTCCCTCTCTCAACTTTATTTCTCTCTCTCCATCTCCATCTCTCTGCATTCCTATGAACATTTCTTAAGCACCTACTCTGTATGAGGTCTTGAAGTCACAACATGAAGTAAGGTAAAGTCCTTGCGCTCAAGGAGATCATAACTTAGAGAAATGGACATGAACATCAAAAAATACAATGTAGAATTCTATAATTAAAAAAAAAAAACATAGAGTAAGTACTCTAATAGAAATATTTACTGGTGCTATAAGAAAACAGAGAATGGGCATATAGATCACACTGACTGGAGGAAGTGATCAAGAAGGATTCTTGGAGATTGTAATGCTTATGATGGACTTTAAAGGACAGATAAGCGTTCATTGCAGCAATATTCACAATAGCCAAGATATATTTATACACACAAACAGTGAAATATTATTCACCCTTAAAAAAGAAAGAAATTATGCAATTTGTGACAACATAAATGCAGCTAGAAGACATTATGTTAAGCAGAATAAGCAGGACACAGAAAGGAAAATACTATCACACCACTAATATGTGAAATCTAAAATAGTCAAACTCATAGAAACAGAAAGTAGGGTGGTGTTTGCCAGGGGCTGAGGGAAAAGGGAAATTAGATGATTTTGGTCAAAGACTACAAAGCTTAAGTTATGCAAGATGTATAAGTTCTGAAGTTCTAGTGTACAGCATGGTGACATAGGCTAAAAGGATAGATCTTAAATCAAGTCTTCTCACCACACACACACACACACACACACACAATGGTAACTATGTAGAGATGATAGATACGATAATTAACTGGAATGTAGTGATATTTCAAAATCTATATGTATATCAAAACATCTCGTTGTACACTTTAAATGTATACAATTTTATATGTTAATATCTCAATAAAGCAGAACAGATAGGAGTTACATATAATGGATGGATGAAGGGCACCATAAGCAGTAAAATGAACATATACAACAGCATGATGTTATCAGGCATTCAAAATGCTTTCTGGAACCTATATACAGTATAATGAGAGGAGAGCTTGCATGTGGAGTATGGTAGGGGACAAGACCACAGAAACAGACATTAGTCAGAATATGAAGTGCCTTATGTGCTAAATTTAGGAAACTGACTTCAGCCTGGAAGATCTGGGCAGCCTTTGAAAGATTTTCAGCATGCAAATGGCAGAATCATGTTATGGATGTGTAAAAGATCACTTTAGAATTAGTGTGAAGGAATGGAGGATGAGATAACTTAAGGCAGGAAACCAGGTTAGGGACTGACGCAACAAGTAGGCAAGCATGGATGAGACTTGTATAAAGAAATGGCTTTGGAAGAACAAAGGAAGGAATAGATTTGTGAGTTATTGAGTATGTGTTCTCTCAGGACTCAGTTATATCCTGTAACTGTCCTGATTTAGTTATATCCCGTACTTGTTTCAAAGCATTTATGACATATGGAGTTGGTGGTATAGTGGTGAGCATAGCTGCCTTTCAAAGCATTTATGACAGTTGTAGCTATTATTCAGTCACACCATATACAGTGTCTTGCACAAAACCTTTTACATAGAAAGTGCTCAATAAATGTTTTTGAATAAAATAAAGTGACCTAGAATGTCAAAAAATTGTGGTTCAGAAAATGAGGTGCTGAAGTTTGCTTTTCAGAGATGGAGCAGTTCTAAATTATTGCAAATTCCAGAGTGTATTTATGGAAGTGAGTACATGAAGTGAAAGGTGACTGAAAAACAAGTGATCATGAGACAAAGGTGCTAAATGGGTTATCTAGGTGGATATTGACTTGAGCATGTATTAAGGAATCTGTGCTCATGATGGTTTCTGAGGAGGCATGATCGTGATGAAACTTGGTCTGTTTCTGGCCTCTACAAAATTGGTTTCTAGTAAAGTGTTCATGCATAAGCAATTGTGAATAGCAAATATATGCATACATGAATGCTAATATTATTAAAAATAAATCAGACTGTGAGATGTGAAGGGTCACTGAGATAATTGTTTAAAATTAAAACAATAATAATAAAGCAAACAACAATATAATGATATTGGCCAGTTGCAGCCCTTGGTTTATGAGACTTATCTAAACATATACGTGTAAGGAAAATTGTCTTGCCACAGATAAACAATAATTTTAGTAGACAGAATGTGCCTTTTAAAATAGAGGATTATTACATCCCATATTTACATGTTTTGGAGTCAAACCTTAGTGTTTCAAACAACAGGAAAAATATTAATTAATGTCAAATTTTAAAATATTTTCTAGTATATTTAGAAAGACAAATTAACCATGTTTTGTCCTTCAGAGCAGCATTCCCAAACTTTATGTTTGTGGCACATGTACAAAATGATGATATTTGAGCATCATATTGGAGGAAAATAGACCAGACTGTTCATGGTCACAGGGCCTGGTACTAGGCTGCCTGGCTGTGTAGTGCCATCCTGAAGGCTGAGAGGATCAATGTCTTGGTACTCCTGTAACCCATTTTTCACTCATAATAGGGAAACTCTGTCTTAAAATTTCTGGCTTTTAGAATGAACAAAACTATTTGTGATTAAAACATCAATTTAAGAACTATTAAAAGTTCAGTTCAATAATGAAGAATATATGGTTCCTGCACTAAAAGGATCAGTGTGAAGAGTGTTGGCCTCTGCTCATGTGATTATATCTGTTCTAAGAAAAAGAGAGATCTCTAAAAAGTATTGAAACAATTTAGGTAAAACTTCCCTTGTTTATAGTCTCATTCTTCTTAGAAGGTACGTTTTCTCATGAATAAAACAGCTCCAGTCAAGTTTTCCCAAATGTCACATAAATTTGTTCTGAAGTAACAAAAGCAATCAAAAAGAATGACAGTATTCCTTTTAAGAGGTACTGATAGAGTGTTAACATCCTATGTTATATAATTGCTTCTAATCACTATTGATTACTAGTTTCCTTTATCCTTAAATAAGTGCTCTACCAATAAGATTCCATTTCCTTATTTTTGTTTTGGTTTACTTTGTATAAGGGGACAGACCCCCAAAAATATATTACTATAATTTTGTGTCAAGAGCATTCCACCTATGTTTTCTTCTAGAAATTTTATGGTTTTCAGTGTTACATTTTGGTGTTTACTCCATTTTGAGTTTATTTTTGTATATGGTATGAGAACATGTTCTAATTTCATTCTTTTACATGTAGCTGCCCAGTTTTCCCAGCATCACTTATTGAAGAAACTGTCTTCTCTACATTGTATATTCTGACCTCCTTGTAGTAGATTAACTGATCATAAGTGCATGGGTTTATTTCTGGGCTCTATATTCTGCATCATTGATCTACGTGTCTGTTTTTGTGTCAGTGCCATACCATTTTCATTACTCTAGCTTTGTAATATATTCTGAAGTCCGAGAGAATGATACCTTCAGCTTTGTTCTTTTTTCTCAAGATTGCTTTGGTTATTCAGGGTTCTGTGGTTTCCTGTGAACTATAGGATAATTTCTTCCAGTTCTGTGAAAAATGTCATGGATATTTTGATAGGGATTGCATTAAACCTGTAGATTGCTTTGAATAGTATTGAAATTCTAAAAATATTATTTTTTCAAATTCATGAACATGGATATCTTTTCATTTCTTTGTATCATCTTCGATTTCCTTCATCAATGTCTTATAGTTTTCAGAGCATAGCACTTTCACTACCTTGGTTAAGTTTATTCCTAGATATTTTATTCTTTTTGATGCAATTGTAAATGGGATTGTTTTCTTGCCTTTTCTTCCTGATAGTTGATAGAAAAGCAACAGTTTTCTGTATATTCTTCTTGTATCCTGAAATATAATTTACTGAATTCACTTATTAGTTCTAATAGTTTTTGATGGAGAATTTTATCTATATATAGTATCATGCCACCTGCAAATAGTGATAATTTTATTTCTTCCCTTTCAATTTGGATGCACTTATTTATTTTTCTTGTCTGATTGCTGTGGCTAGAATTTACAATACTATGTTAAATAAAAGTGGTGAGAGTGATTTTCCTTGTCTTGTTTCTGATTTTACATGAAAAACTCTCAGCTTTTCATTATTCAGTATGATGTTAGCTGTGGGTTTGTCATAATGTCTTTATTATGTTGAGATATGTTCTCTCAATACCGACCTTGATGACAGTTTTTTTTTTAATAATGAGCGGATGTTGAATTTTGTCAAATCTATTTTCTGCATCTATTGAGATCATCACATGATTTTTATTCTCTGATTTGTTTATGTGGTGTATCACATTGATTGATTTACCGATATTGAGACATTCTTACATCCCTGGAATAAACCACACTTGGTCTTGGTATATAATCCTTTTTATATATTGTTAAATTCAGTTTTCAAGTATTTTGTTAAGAATTTTTACATCTATATACATCAGAGTTACTAGCCTGTAATTTTTTTTTTTTCTTTTTACTGTCTTTGTCTGGTTTTGGTATTAAAGTAATTGTGATTTCGTAGAATAAATTTGGGAATATACCATTTTCTTCAAATTTTTTTAATATTTTGAGAAGGATAGGTATTATCTCTTCTTTATAAGTTTGGTAGCATTCCTCTGTGAAGCCATCCAGTCCTGGACTTTTGCTTGCTGGAAATTTTATTTTTTATCACAAATGTAATTTCACTACTAGTGATTGGTTTGTTAAGATTGTATCTTTCTTCCTGATTCAGTTTGGAAAATTGTATGCTTCTAGAAATTTTTACATTTATTCCAGGGTGTATAATTTGTTGGCATATAATTGTTCATAATACTTTCTTATAGTTTTTTGTATCTCTGCAATAGTACTTGTAATTTCTCTTCGTCCACTTCTTATTCTGTAAATTTGGGTCTTCCCATTTTTTTTCCCTAATGAATCTGGCTAAAGACTAATCAATTTTGTTTACCTTTGCAAAAAAACCCTCGGTTTTATTGATCTTTACTATTTTTTGTCTCTAATTTATTCTCTCACTCATCTTTATTATTTCTTTCCTTCTTCTGATTTTGGGCTTTGTTCATCGTTTTCTAATTTCTTTAGATAGTAAGTTAGGTTGTTTATTTGAGGTTTTTTTGTTTGTTTCATGAGGTAGGTCTGTATCACTATAAATTTCACTCTTAGAACTACTTTTGCTGTGTCCCATAGATTTTGGAAAGTTGTGTTTTTATCTTCATTTGTCTCAAGGTATTTTCCGGTTTCCTCTTTCATTTCTTCATTGAATCATTGGTTTTTTAGTAGCGTATCATTTATTCTCCATGTGTTTTTGTTTTTCACATTTTTCTTATTTTAATTGATCTCTAGTTTCGTACCACTGTAATCAGAAAAAAAATGCTTGTTATAATTTCTACACTCTTAAATTTGTTGAGACTTATTTAGTGGCCTACCATGTGATCTATCCTGGAGAACGTTCCATGTGCACATGAAAAGAAGGTGTATTATTCTCTTCTTACATGGAATGTCCTGTAGATGTCTTTCAAGAACAACTGCTCTATTGCCTTGTATAAGACCAGTGTTTCCTTATTGATTTTCTGTCTGGATGATCTGTTCATTGATGTAAACAGGGTATTAAAATCCCCTAATATTATATTATTATCAATTTCTCCCTTTATGTCTGTTAATATTTGCTTTTATATTTAGGTGATCTCATAATAGATGCATATTGGTGGGGACAAGATGGCAGAGGAGTAAGACGTGGAGATCACCTTCCTCCCCACAAATACATCAAAAATACATCTACATGTGGAACAACTCCTACAGAACACCTACTGAATGCTGGCAGAAGAATTAAGACTTCCCAAAAGGCAAGAAAATCCTCACGTACCTGGGTAGGGCAAAAGAAAAAGAAAAAAACAGAGACAAAAGAATAGGGATGGAACCTGCACCTCTGGGAGGGAGATGTGAGGGAGGAAAAGTTTCAACACACTGGGAAGCCCCTTCATTGGCAGAGACGGGGTGGGGTGTGACAGCTTCGGAGCCAAAGAGGAGAGCACAGCAACAGGGGTGCAGAGGGCAAAGCAGAGAGACTCCTGCACAGAGGATAGGTGCCAACCAGCACTCACCAGCCTGAGAGGTTTGTCTGCACACCCACCAGGGCAGGTGGGGACTGGGAGCTGAGGCTTGGGCTTCAGAGGTCACAGCCCAGGGAGAGGACTGGGGTTGGCAGTGTGAAGACAGCCTGAACGGGGCTAGTGGGCCACAGTTAACCAGGAGGGAGTCCAGGAAATAGTCTGGACTTGCCTAAAAAGCAAGAGACAATTGTTTCGGGGTGTGAGAGGAGAGGGGATTCAGAGCACTGCCTAAACGAGCTCCAGAGACAGGTGTGAGCCACAGCTATCAGCGTGGACACAAGAGACGGGCATGAAATGCTAAGGCTGCTGCCACTGCACCAAGAAACCTGTGTGCAAGCACAGGTCACCACACAGAGTCCACCCACCCCCTCCGGGACACTTTGTAGCACAACACTGCCAGGGTCCCAAGATCCAGGGACAACATTGCTGGGAGAACACATGGTGCACCTCAGGCTGTTGCAATGACACGCCAGCCTCTGTGGCTGAAGGCTCAGTCCACATTCCAATTACGACTACCGTACTCCCCACCTCCCTGGCCTGAGAGACCAAGAGAACCCTAATCAGCTGCTGCTTTAACCCCCTCCTGTCTGGGTAGGGAGCAGATGCCTGAGGGTACATGCAGAGGCAGGGCCAAAACCAAAGCTGAACCCCAGGAACTGTGTGAACAAAGAAGAGAAAGGGAAATTGCTCCAGGCAACTTCAGGAGTAGCAGATTAAATCCCCACAATCAATGTGATGAACCCTGAATCTGTAGAATACCTGAATAGACAATGAATATTCCCAAAATTGAGTGGGTGGAATTTGGGAGCAAACGTAGACTTGGGGTATGCTGTCTGCAACTGATTTGTTTCTGATTTTATGGTTATCTTAGTTTAGATTTTAGAGCTTGTTATCATTGGTAGATTTGTTTATTGGTTTGGTTGCTCTACTCTTTTACTTTATTTTTTATTTTTCTTATTTTTTATTTCCTTATTTTTTATTTTATTAATTTAATATCATTTTATTATAATTGTTTTCTTCCTTTTCTTCTGAGCCGTGTGGCTGACAGGGTTTTTGTGCTCCAGCAGGGTGTCAGGCCTGAGCCTCTGAGGTGGG
Source organism: Balaenoptera ricei (assembly GCF_028023285.1). Taxonomy (NCBI): domain Eukaryota; kingdom Metazoa; phylum Chordata; class Mammalia; order Artiodactyla; family Balaenopteridae; genus Balaenoptera; species Balaenoptera ricei. The sequence continues at coordinate 70,154,924 of NC_082660.1, read as the reverse complement.
AGAGCCGAGTACAGGGCATTGGACCACAGGAGACCTCCCAGCTCTATGTGATATCAATCAGGGAGAGCTCTCCCAGAGATCTCTGTCTCGACTTTAAGACCCAGCTCCACCAAACTGCCAGCAAGCTCCAGTGCAGGATGCCCCATGCCAAACAATTAGCAAGACAAGAACACAATCCCACCCATTAGCAGACAGGCTACCTAAAACCAAGTAAGTTTAGAGACACCCAAAAACATACCACTGGACACGGCCCTGCCCACCAGAAAGACAAGATACAGTCCCACCCACCAGAACACAGGCACCAGTCCCCTGAACCAGGAAGCCTACACAAGCCACTGAACCAACCTAACCCAGTGGGAGCAGACACAAAAACAACAGGAACTAAAAACCTGCAGCCTGCAAAGAGGAGACCCCAAACACAGTATGTTAAACAAAATTAAAAGACAGAGAAACACACAGCAGATGAAGGAGCAAGCTAAAAACCCACCAGACCAAAAAATGCAAAAGAAATAGGCAGTCTACCTGAAAAAAAAATCAGAGTAATGATACTAAAAATGATCCAAAATCTCGGAAACACAATGGGAAAATACAAGAAAGACTTAACAAGGACCTAGAAAAATTAAAGAGCAAACACATAATGATGAACAACACAATAAATGAAAGTAAAAATTCTCCAGAAGGAATCAATAGCAAAATAACTGAGGGAGAAGAAAGGATAAGTGAGCTGGAAGATAAAATAGTGGAAATAACTACTCCAGAGCAGAATAAAGAAAAAAAATGAGGACAGTCTCAGAGACTTCTGGACAACATTAAATGCACCAACATTCAAATTATAGGGGTCCCAGAAGAAGAAGAGAAAAGCAAAGGGTCTGAGAAAATATTTCAAGAGATTATAGTTGTAAACTTCCTTAACATGGGAAAGGAAAAAGTCAATCAAGTCCAGGAAGCAAAGAGATTCTTATACAGGATAACTCCAAGGAGGACCATGCCAAGACATATTAATCAAAGTATCAAAAATTAAATACAAAGAAAAAATATTAAAAGGAGCAGGGGAAAGCAACAAATAACATACAAGGGAATCACCAAAGTTTAACAGCTGATCTTTCAGCAGAAACTCTGCAAGCCAAAAGGGAATGGCAGGACATATTTAAAGTGATGAAAGGGGAAAACCTACAACAAAGATTACTCAACCAAGCGAGGATCTCATTCAGATTCAAAGGAAAAATTAAAACCTTTACAGATAAGCAAAAGTTAAGAGAATTCAGCACCATCAAACCAGCTTTACAACAAATGCTAGAAGAACTTCTCTAGGCAGTAAACACAAGGGAAGGAAAAGACCTACAATAACAAACCCAAAACAATTAAGAAAATGGTAATAGGAACATACATATCAATAATTACCTTAAATGTAAAAGGATTAAAAGCTCCAACCAAAAGATATAGACTGGCTGAATGGATACAAAAACAAGACCCGTATATATGCTGTCTACAAGAGACCCACTTTAGACCTAGAGACACATACAGACTGAAAGTGAAGGGATGGAAAAAGATATTCCATGCAAATGGAAATCAAAAGAAAGCTGGAGTAGTAGCAATTCGCATATCAGACAAAGTAGACTTTAAAATAAGACTATTAAAAGAGACAAACAAGGGCACTACATAATGATCAAGGGATCAATCCAAGAAGAACATATAACAATGTAAATATTTATGAATCCAACATAGGAGCACCACAGTATATAAGGCAAATGCTAACAGCCATAACAGAAGAAATCAGCAGTAACACAATATTAGTAGGGGACTGTAACACCCCAGTTTCACCAATGGACAGATCAACCAAAATGAAAATAAATAAGGAAACACAAGCTTTAAATGACACATTAGAGAAGATGGATTTAACTGATATTTATAGGACATTCCATCAAAAATCAACACAATACACTTTCTTTTCAAGTGCTCATGGAACACTCTCCAAAATAGATCATATCTTGAGTCACAAATCAAGTCTTGGTAAATTTAGGAAAATTGAAATCAAATCAAGTATCTTTTCCAAACACAACGTGATGAGACTAGATATCAATTACACGTAAAAAAACTGTTAAAAAATTCAAACACATAGATTCTAAACAAAATGCTACTAAATAACCAAGAACTCACTGAAGAAATCAAAGAGGAAATCAAAAAATACCTAGAAACAAATGACAATGAAAGCACAATGACCCAAAACCTATGGGATGCAGCAAAAACAGTTCTAACAGGGAAGTTTATAGCAATACACTCCTACATCAAGAAACAAAAAACATCTCAAATAAACAACCTAACCTCACACCTAAAACAATTAGAGAAAGAAGAACAAAAAAAAAAAAAAAAACAAAGTTAGCAGAAGGAAAGACATCATAAAGATCAGATCAGAAATAAATAAAAAAGAAATGAAGGAGACAATAGCAAAGATCAATAAAACTAAAAGCTGGTTCTTTGAGAAGATAAACAACATTGATAAACCAGTAGCCAAACTCATCAAGAAAAAAAGGGAGAAGACTCAAATCAACACAATTTGAAATGAAAAAGGTGAAGCAACAACTGACACTGCAGAAATACAAAGGCTCATGAGAGATTACTACAAGCAACTATATGCCAATAAAATGGACAACCTGGAAGAAATGGACAAATTCTTAGAAAAGCACAACCTTCCAAGACAGAACCAGGAAGAAATAGAAAATATGAAAAGACCAATCAGAAGCACTGAAATGGAAACGGTGATTAAAAATCTTCCAACGAACAAAAGCCCAGGAGCAGATGGCTTTACAGGTAAATTCTATCAAACATTTACAGAAGAGCTAACACCTATCCTTCTCAAAATTCCTAAACTCTTTCCACGAGGCCACCATCACCCTGATACCAAAACCAGGCAAAGATGTCACAGAAAAGGAAAACTACAGGTCTAAATCACTGATGAACATCGATGCAAAAATCCTCAACAAAATAGTAGCAAACAGAATCCAACAGCACATTAAAAGGATCATACACCATGATCAACTGGGGTTTATCCCAAGAATGCAAGGATTCTTCAATACACGCAAATCAATTAATGTGATACACTATAGTAACAAACTGAAGGATAAAATCCATATGATCATCTCAATAGATGCAGAAAAAGCTTTTGAAAAAATTCATCACCAATTTGTGATAAAACTCTCCAGAAAGTACACATAGAGGGAACCTACCTCAACATAATAAAGGCCAAGTATGACAAACCCAGAGTCAACATCGTTCTCAATATTGAAAAATTGAAACCATTTTCTCTAAGATCAGGAACAAGACAAGTTTGCCCACTATTTTTTTTTTAACATCTTTATTGGAGTATAATTGCTTTACAATGGTGTGTTAGTTTCTGCTTTATAACAAAGTGAATCAGTTATACATACACATATGTTCCCATATCTCTTCCCTCTTGCATCTCCCTTCCTCCCTCCCACCATCCCCATCCCACCCCTCTAGGTGGTCACAAAGCACAGAGCTGATCTCCCTGTGCTATGTGGTTGCTTCCCACTAGCTATCTATTTTACATTTGGTAGTGTATATTAGTTGTTCTCTTTGGTTTTTTTTTTTTATGCTGCAGGTTCTTATTAGTCATTAATTTTATACACATCAGTGTATACATGTCAATCCCAATCGCCCAATTCAGCACACCACCATCCCCACCCCACCGCAGTTTTCCCCCCTTGGTGTCCATATGTCTGTTCTCTACATCTGTGTCTCAACTTCGGCCCTGCAAACTGGATCATCTGTACGAATTTTCTAGGTTCCACATACATGCGTTAATATACGATATTTGTTTTTCTCTTTCTGACTTACTTCATTCTGTATGACAGTCTCTAGATCCATCCACATCTCAAAAAATGACTCAGTTTCGTTCCTTTTTATGGCTGAGTAATATTCCATTGTGTATATGTACCATAACTTCTTTATCCATTCATCTGTCGATAGGCATTTGGGTTGCTTCCATGACCTGGCTATTGTAAATAGTGCTGCAATGAACATTGGGGTGAATGTGTCTTTTTGAATTATCGTTTTCTCTGGGTATATGCCCAGTAGTAGGATTGCTGGATCATATGGTAAATCTATTTTTAGTTTTTTAAGGAACCTCCATACTGTTCTCCATAGTGGCTGTATCAATTTACATTCCCACCAACAGTGCAAGAGGGTTCCCTTTCTCCACACCCTCTCCAGCATTTGTTGTTTGTAGATTTTCTGATGATGCCCATTCTAACTGGTGTGAGGTGATACCTCATTGTAGTTTTGATTTGCATTTCTCTAATAATTAGTGATGTTGAGCAGCTTTTCAAGTGCTTCTTGGCCATCTGTATGTCTTCTTTGGAGAAATGTCTATTTAGGTCATCTGCCCATTTTTGGATTGGGTTGTTAGTTTCTTTAATATTGAGCTGAATGAGCTATTAATATATTTTGGAGATTAATCCTTTGTCCATTGATAAATTTGCAAATATTTTCTCCCATTCTGAGGGTTGTCTTTTGGTCTTGTTTATGGTTTCCTTTGCTGTGCAAAAGCTTTTAAGTTTCATTAGGTCCCATTTGTTTATTTTTGTTTTTATTTCCATTAATCTAGGAGGTGGATCAAAAAAGATCTTGCTGTGACTTATGTCAAAGAGTGTTCTTCCTATGTTTTCCTCTGAGAGTTTTATAGTGTCTGGTCTTACATTTGGGTCACGAATCCATTTTGAGTTTATTTTTGTGTATGGTGTTAGGGAGTGTTCTAATTTCATTCTTTTACATGGAGCTGTCCAGGTTTCCCAGCACCATTTATTGAAGAGACTGTCTTTTCTCCATTGTATATCTTTGCCTCCTTTGTCATAGATTAGTTGACCATAGGTGTGTGGGTTAATCTCTGGACTTTCTATCTTTTTCGGTTGATCTCTGTTTCTGTTTTTGTGCCAGTACCATATTGTCTTGATTACTGTAGCTTTGTAGTATAGTCTGAAGTCAGGGAGTCTGATTCCTCCAGCTCCATTTTTTTGCCTCAAGACTGCTTTGGCTATTCAGGGTCTTTTGTGTCTCCATACAAATTTTAAGATGATTTGTTCTAGTTCTGTAAAAAATGCCACTGGTAATTTGATAGGGATTGCATTGAATATGTAGATTGCTTTGGGTAGTAGAGTCATTTTCACAATATTGATTCTTCCAATCCAAGAACATGGTATATCTCTCCATCTGTTGGTATCATCTTTAATTTCTTTCATCAGTCTCTTATAGTTTTCTGCATACAGGTCTTTTGTTTCCCTAGGTAGGTTTATTCCTAAGTATTTTATTCTTTTTGTTGCAATGGTAAATGGGAGTGTTTCCATAATTTCTCTTTCAGATTTTTCATCATTAGTGTATAGGAATGCAAGAGATTTCTGTGCATTAATTTTGTATCCTGCAATTTTACCATATTCATTAATTAGCTCTAGCAGTTTTCTGGTGGCAGTTTTAGGATTCTCTATGTATAGTATCATGTCATCCGAAAACAGTGACAGTTTTACTTCTTCCTTTCCAATTTGTATTCCTTTTATTTCTTTTTCTTCTCTGATTGCCGTGGCTAGGACTTCCAGAACTATGTTGAATAATAGTGGTGAGAGTGGACATCCTTTTCTTGTTCCTGATCTTAGAGGAAATGCTTCCAGGTTTTCACCGTTGAGAATGATGTTTGCTGTGGGTTTGTCATATATGGCCTTTATTATGTTGAGGTAGGTTCCCTCTATGCCCAATTTCTGGAGAGTTTTTATCATAAATGGGTGTTGAATTTTGTCAAAAGTTTTTTCTGCATCTTTCGAGATGATCATATGGTTTTTATTCTTCAATTTGTTAATATGGTGCGTCACATTGATTGATTTGCGTATATTGAAGAATCCGTGCATCCCTAGGATAAATCCCACTTGATCGTGGTGTATGATACGTTTAATGTGTTGTTGGATTCTGTTTGCTAGTATTTTGTTGAGGATTTTTGCATCTATGTTCATCAGGGATTTTGGTCTGTAATTTTCTTTTTTTGTAGTATCTTTGTCTGGTTTTGGTATCACGGTGATGGTGGCCTCATAGAATGAGTTTGGAAGTCTTCCTTCCTCAGCCATTTTTTGGAAGAGTTTGAGAAGGATGGGTGTTAGGTCTTCTCTAAATGTATGATAGAATTCACTTGTGAAGCCATCTGGTCCTGGACTTTTGTTTGTGGGAAGATTTTTAATCACAGTTTCAATTTCATTACTTGTGATTGGTCTGTTCATATTTTCTGTTTCTTCCTGGTTCAGTCTTGGAAGGTTATACCTTTCTAAGAATTTGTCCATTTCTTCCAGGTTGTCCATTTTATTGGCATAGAGTTGCTTGTAGTAGTCTCTTAGGAGGCTTTGTATTTCTGCGGTGTCTGTTGTAACTTCTCCTTTTTCATTTCTAATTTTATTGATTTGAGTCCTCTCCCTCTTTTTCTTGATGAGTCTTGCTAATGGCTTATCAATTTTGTTTATCTTCTCAAAGAACCAGCTTTTAGTTTTATTGATCTTTACTATTGTTTTCTTTGTTTCTATTTCATTTATTTCCACTCTGATCGTTATGATTTCTTTCCTTCTGCTAACTTTGGGTTTTGTTTGTTCTTCTTTCTCTAGTTCCTTTAGGTGTAAGGTTAGATTGTTTACTTGAGATTTTTCTTGTTTCTTTAGGGAGGCTTGTATAGCTATAAACTTCCCTCTTAGAACTGCTTTTGCTGCATCCCAGAGGTTTAGGATCGTCGTGTTTTCATTGTCATTTGTCTATAGGTTTTTTTGATTTCCTCTTTGATTTCTTCAGTGATCTCTTGGTTATTTAGTTACATATTGTTTAGCCTCCATTTGTTTGTGTTGTTTACATTTCTTTCCCTGTAATTCATTTCTAATCTCATAGAGTTGTGGTCAGAAAAGATGCCTGATATGATTTCAATTTTCTTAAATTTACTGAGGCTTGATTTGTGACCCAAGATGTGATCTATCCTGGAGAATGTTCCGTGCACACTTGAGAAAAAAGTGTAGTATGCTGTTTTTGGATGGAATGTGCTATAAATATCAATTAAATCTATCTGGTCTATTGTGTCATATAAAGCTTCTGTTTCCTTATTTATTTCCTTTTGGATGATCTGTGCATTGGTGTAAGTGAGGTGTAAAAGTCTCCCACTATTATTGTGTTACTGTCGATTTCCTTTTTCAGAGCTGTTAGCAGTTGCCCTATGTATTGAGGTGCTCCTATGTTCGGTGCATATATATTTATAATTGTTATAACTTCTTCTTGGATTGATCCCTTGATCATTATGTAGTGTCCTTCCTTGTCTCTTGTAACATTCTTTATTTTAAAGTCTATTTTATCTGATATGAGTTTAGCTACTAGAGCTTTCTTTTGATTTCCATTTGCATGGAATATCTTTTTCCTTCCCCTCACTTTCAGTCTGTTTGTGTCCCTAGGTCTGAAGCTGGTCTCTTGTAGACAACATATATATGGGTCTTGTTTTTGTATCCATTCAGCAAGCCTGTGTCTTTTGGTTGGAGCACTTAATCCATTCACGTTTAAGGTAATTATCGATATGTATTTTCCTATGACCATTTTCTTAATTGTTTTGGGTTTGTTTTTGTAGGTCCTTTTCTTCTCTTGTGTTTCCCACTTAGAGAAGTTCCTTTAGCGTTTGTTGTAGAGCTGGTTTGGTGGTGCTGAATTCTCTTAGCTTTTGCTTGTCTGTAAAGCTTTTGATTTCTCCATCAAATCTAAATGAGATCCTTGCCGGGTAGAGTAATCTTGGTTGTAGGTTCTTCCCTTTCATCACTTTAAGTATATTATGCCACTCCCTTCTGGCTTGTAGAGGTTCTGCTCAGAAATCAGCTGTTAACCTTATGGGAGTTCCCTTGTATGTTATTTGTCGTTTTTCCTGTGCTGCTTTCAATAATTTTTCTTTGTCTTTAATTTTTGCCACTTTGATTACTATGTGTCTTGGAGTGTTTCTCCTTGGGTTTATCCTGTATGGGGCTCTCTGTGCTTACTGGACTTAGGTGGCTATTTCCTTTCCCATGTTAGGGAAGTTTTCGACTATGATCTCTTCAAATATTTTCTCTGGTCCTTTCTCTCACTTTTCTCCTTCTGGGACCCCTATAATGCGAATGTTGTTGTGTTTAATGTTGTCCCAGAGGTCTCTTAGGCTGTCTTCATTTCTTTTCATTCTTTTTTCTTTAGTCTGTTCCACAGCAGTAAATTCCAGCATTCTGTCATCCAGGTCACTTATCCGTTCTTCTGCCTCAGTTATTCTGCTATTGATTCCTTCTAGTGTAGTTTTCATTTCAGTTATTGTATTGTTAATCTCTGTTTGTTTGTTCTTTAATCCTTCTAGGTCTTTGTTAAACATTTCTTGCATCTTCTCCATCTTTGCCTCCATTCTTATTCCGAGGTCCTGGATCATCTTCACTATCATTATTCTGAATTCTTTTTCTGGAAGGTTGCCTATCTCCACTTCATTTAGTTGTTTTTCTGGGGTTTTATCTTGTTCCTTCATCTGGTATATAGCCCTCTGCCTTTACAACTTGTCTATCTTTCTGTGAATGTGGTTTTTTGGTAGTGTATATATGTCTATGTCACTCTCTCACTTTGTCACATCTTACCCTTCCCCCTCCCCATAACCTCAAGTCCTCCCTCTAGTAGGTCTGTGTCTTTTTTCCCCTCTTGCCACTAGGTTCTTCATGACCCTTTTTTTTTCTTAGATTCCATATATATGTGTTAGCATACTGTATTTGTTTTTCTCTTTCTGACTTACTTCACTCTGTATGACAGACTCTAACTCCATCCACCTCACTACAAATAACTCCATTTCGTTTAATTTTATGGCTGAGTAATATTCTATTGTATATATGTGCCACATCTTCTTTATCCATTCTTCCAATTATGGACACTTAGGTTGCTTCCATGTGCTGGCAATTGTAAATAGAGTTGCAATGAATATTTTGGTACATGACTCTTTTTGAATTATGGGTTTCTCAGGGTATATGCCCAGTAGTGGGAGTGCTGGGACGTATGGAAGTTCTATTTTTAGTTTTTTAAGGAACCTCCACACTGTTCTCTATAGTGGCAGTATCAATTTACATTCCCACCAACAGTGCAAGAGTGTTCCCTTTTCTCCACACCCTTTCCAGCATATTGTTTCTAGATTTTTTGATGATGGCCATTCTGACCAGTGTGAGATGATATCTCATTGTAGTTTTGATTTGCATTTCTCTAATGATTAATGGTGTTGAGCATTCTTTCATGTGTTTGTTGGCAATCTATATATCTTCTTTGGAGAAATGTCTATTTAGGTCTTGGGCCCATTTTTGGATTGGGTTGTTTTTTTCATATTGAGCTGCATGAGCTGCTGGTAATTTTTGGAGATTAATCCTTTGTCAGTTGCTTCATTTGCAAATAGTTTCTCCCATTCTGAGGGTTGTATTTTGGGCTTGTTTATGGTTTCCTTTGCTGTGCAAAAGCTTTTAAGTTTCATTAGGTCCCATTTGTATATTTTTATTTTTATTTCCATTTCTCTAGGAGGTGGGTCAAAAAGGATCTTGCTGTGATTTATGTCATAGAGTGTTCTGCCTATATATTCCTCTAAGAGTTTGATAGTGTCTGGATTTACATTGAGGTCTTTAATCCATTTTAAGTTTATTTTTGTGTATGGTGTTTGGGAGTGTTCTAATTACATACTTTTACATGTAGCTGTCCAGTTTTCCCAGCACCAGTTACTGAAGAGGGTGTCCTTTATCCACTGTGTATTCTTGCATCCTTTATCAAAGATAATCTGACCATATGTGTGTGGGTTTATCTCTGGACTTGCTATCCTGTTCCATTGATATATGTTTCTGTTTTTGTGCCAGTACCATACTGTCTTGATTACAGTAGCTTTGTAGTATAGTCTAAAGTCAGGGAGCCTGATTCCTCCAGCTCCATTTTTCCTTCTCAAGATTGCTTTGGCTATTCGGGGTCTTTTGTGTTTCCATGCAAATTGTGAAATTCCTTGCTCTAGTTCTGTGAAAAATGCCAGTGGTAGTTTGATAGGGATTGCATTAAATCTGTAGATTGCTTTGGGTAGTATAGTCATTTTCACAATGTTGATTCCTCCAATCCAAGAACATGGTATATCTCTCCATCTATTTGTATCAACTTTAGTTTCTTTCATCAGTGTCTTATAATTATCTGCATACAGGTCTTTTGTCTCCTTAGGTAGGTTTATTCCTATATATTTAATTTTTTTTTGTGGCAATGGTAAATGGGAGTGTTTTCTTAATTTCAGTTTCAGATTTTTCATCATTAGTGTATAGGAATGCAAGAGATTTCTGAGCATTAATTTTGTATCCTGCTACTTTACCAAATTCATTGATGAGCTCTATTAGTTTTCTGGTAGCATCTTTAGGATTCTCTATGTATAATATCATGTCATCTGCAAACAGTGACAGCTTTACTTCTTCTGTTCCGATTTGGATTCCTTTTATTTCTTTTTCTTCTCTGATTGCTGTGACTAAAACTTCCAAAACTATGTTGAATAATTGTGGTGAGAGTGGGCAACCTTGTCTTCTTCCTGGTCTTAGTGGAAATGGTTTCAGTTGTTCACCATTGAGGATAATGTTGGCTGTGGGTTTGTCATACATGACCTTTATTATGTTGAGGAAAGTTCCCTCTATGCCTACTTTCTGCAGGGTTTTTATCATAAATTGGTGTTGAATTTTGTCGAAAGCTTTCTCTGCATCCATTGAGATGATCATATGGTTTTTCTCCTTCAGTTTGTTAATATGGTGTATCACGTTGGCTTATTTGCGTATATTTGAAAAATCCTTGCATTCCTGGAATAAACCACACTTGATCATGGTGTATGATCCTTTTAATGTGCTGTTAGATTCTTTTTGCTAGTATTTTGTGGAGGATTTTTGCATCTATGTTCATCAGTAATATTGTCCTGTAGATTTCTTTCTTTGTGACATCTTTTTCTGATTTTGGTATCAGGGTGATTGTGGCCTCATAGAATGAGTTGAGGAGTGTTCCTCGCTCTGCAATATTTTGGAAGAGTTTGAGAAGGATAGGTGTTAGCTCTTCTCTAAATGTTTGATAGATTTCGCCTCTGAAGCCATCTGGTCATGGGCTTTTGTTTGTTGGAAGATTTTTAATCACAGTTTCAATTTCTATGCTTCTGATTGGTTTGTTCATATTTTCTATTTCTTCCTGGTTCCGTCTCGGCAGGTTGTGTATTTCTAAGAATTTGTCCATTTCTTCCAGGTTGTCCATTTTATTGGCATAGTGTTGCTTGTAGTAATCTCTCATGATCATATGTATTTCTGCAGTGTCAGTGGTTACTTCTCCTTTTTCATTTTTAATTCTATTGATTTGGGTCTTCTCCCTTTTTTTCTTGATGAGTCTGGCTAATGGTTTTTCAATTTTGTTTATCTTCTCAAAGAACCAGCTTTTAGTTTTATTGATCTTTGCTATCGTTTCCTTCATTTCTTTTCCATTTATTTCTGATTTGATCTTTATGATTTCTTTCTTTCTGCTAATTCTGGGGATTTTTGTTCTTCTTTCTCTAATTGCTTTAGGTGCAAGGTTAGGTTGTTTATTTGAGATGTTTCCTGTGTCTTGAGGTAGGCTTGTATTGGTATAAACTTTCCACTTGGAACTGCTTTTGTTGCATCCTATAGGTTTTGGGTCGTCGTGTCTCCTTTGTCATTTGTTTCTAGGTATCTTTTGATTTCCTGTTTGATTTCTTCAGTGATCACTTCGTTATTAAGTAGTGTATTGTGTAGCCTCCATGTGTTTTTACTTTTTACAGATCTTTTCCTGTAATTGATATCTAGTCTCATAGCGTTGTGGTCGGAAAAGATACTAGATATGATTTCAATGTTCTTAAATTTACCAAGGCTTGATTTGTGACCCAAGATATGATCTATCCTGGAGAATGTTCCATGAGCACTTGAGAAAAATGTGTATTCTGTTGTTTCTGGGGGAATGTCCTATAAATATCAATTAAGTCCATCTTGTTTAATGTATCATTTAAAGCTTGTGTTTCCTTATTTATTTTCATTTTGGATGATCTGTCCATTGGTGAAAGTGGGGTGTTAAAGGTCCCTACTATGTTTGTGTTACTGTCGATTTCCCCTTTTATGGCTGTTGGTATTTGCCTTATGTATTGAGGTGCTCCTATGTTGGATGCATAAATATTTACAATTGTTTTATCTTCTTCTTGAATTAATCCCTTGATCATTATATAGTGTCCTTCTTTGTCCCTTGTAATAGTCTTTATTTTAAAGTCTATTTTGTCTGATACAAGAAATGCTACTCCAGCTTTCTTTTGATTTCCATTTGCATGGAATACCTTTTTCCATCCCCTCACTTTCAGTCTGTATGTGTCCCTAGGTCTGAAGTGGGTCTCTTGTAGACAGCATATATACGGGTCTTGTTTTTGTATCCATTCAGCCAGTCTATGCCTTTTGGTAGGAGCATTTAACCTTTTTACATTTAAGATAATTATCGATATGTATGTTCCTATTCCCATTTTGTTAAATATTTTGGGTTTGTTATTGTAGGTGTTTTCCTTCTCTTGTGTTTCTTGCCTAGAGAAGTTCCTTTAGCATTTGTTGTAAAGCTGGTTTGGTGGTGCTGAACTCTCTCAGCTTTTGCTTGTCTGTAAGGGTTTTAATTTCTCCAGCAAACCTGAATGAGATCCTTGCTCTGGAGAGTAATCTTGGTTGTAGGTTTTTATCCTTCTTCACTTTAAATATGTCCTGCTACTCCCTTCTGGCTTGCAGAGCATCTGTTGAAAGATCAGCTGTTAACCTTATGAGGATTCCCTTGTGTGTTATTTGTTGTTTTTCCCTTGCTGCTTTTAATATGTTTTCTTTATATTTAATTTTTGATAGTTTGATTAATATGTGTCTTGGCGTGTTTCTCCTTGGATTAATCCTGTATGGGACTCTCTGTGCTTCCAGGACTTGATTAACTATTTCCTTTCCCATATTAGGGAAGTTTTCAACAATAATCTTTTCAAATGTTTTCTCAGACCCTTTCTTTTTCTCTTCTTTTTCTGGGACCCCAATAATTCGAATGTTTGTGTATTTAATGTTGTCCCAGAGGTCTCTGAGACTGTCCTCAGTTCTTTCCTTTTTTTTTTTTTTTTCTTTATTCTGCTCTGCAGTAGTTATTTCCACTATTTTATCTTCCAGGTCACTTATCCGTTCTTCTGCCTCTGATCACTTCTAGGGTATTTTCAATTTCATTTATTGTGTTTTTCATCTTTTCTTGGTGTCTCTTTAGTTCTTCTAGGTCCTTGTTAAATGTTTCTTGCATTTTGTCTTTTCTATTTCCAAGAATTTGGATCATCTTTACTATCATTATTCTGAATTCTTTTTCAGGTAGACTGCCTATTTCCTCTTCATTTGTTAGGTCTGGTGTGTTTTTACCTTGCTCCTTCATCTGCTGTGTGTTTTTCTGTCTCCTCATTTTGCTTATCTTACTGTGTTTGGGGTCTCCTTTTCGCAGGCTGCAAGTTCGTAGTTCCTGTTGTTTTTGGTATCTGTCCCCAGTGACTAAGGTTGGTTCAGTGGGTTGTGTAGGCTTCCGGGTGGAGGGGACTAGTGCCTGTGTTCTGGTGGATGAGGCTGGATCTTGTCTTCCTGGTGGGCACGTCCACGTCTGGTGGTGTGTTTTGGGGTGTCTGTCGCCTTATGATTTTAGGCAGCCTCTCTGATAATGGATGGGGCTCTGTTCCTGTCTTGCTACTTGTTTGGCGTAGGGTGTCCAGCACTGTAGTGTGCTGGTCATTGAGTGAAGCTGGGTCTTTGTGTTAAGATGGAGATCTCTGGGAGATTTTTGCTGTTTGGTATTACGTGGAGCTAGGAAGTCTCTTTTGGACCAGTGTCCTGAAGTTGGCTTTCCCACCTCAGAGGCAGAGCCCTGATGCCTGGCTGGAGCACCAAGAGCCTTTCATCCACATGGCTCAGAATAAAAGGGAGAAAAAAATAGAAAGAAAGAAAGAGGATAAAATAAAATAAAGTAAAGTTATTAAAATTAAAAATAAAAAATAATTATTAAGAAAAAAGAATTTTTTTTTCGATTTTTAGAAATTTCATGTAATGTCTGAAACATTTATATTAATATATTTCCATACATATTTCCATACAAATACAAATATAAGATTTTTAGAAATTTCATGTAATGTCTGAAACATTTATATTAACATATTCCCATACGAATAACCCAATGAAAGTTTAGTATTAGTTGTTGTGTTTGTTTTTTTATACTGCAGGTTCTTATTAGGCATCAGTTTTATACACATCAGTGTATACATGTCAGTCCCAATCGCCCAATTCAGCACACCACCATCCCCACCTCACCACAGTTTTCCCCCCTCGGTGTCCACATGTCCATTCTCTACATCTGTGTCTCAACTTCTGCCCTGCAAACTGGCTCATCTGTACCATTTTTCTAGGTTCCGCATACATGCATTAATATACGATATTTGTTTTTCTCTTTCTGACTTACTTCACTCTGTATGACAGTCTCTAGATCCATCCATGTCTCAACAAATGACTCAATTTCGTTCCTTTTTATGGCTGAGTAATATTCCATTGTATATATGTACCACAACTTCTTTATCCATTCGTCTGTTGATGTGCATATAGGTTGCTTCCATGACCTGGCTATTGTAAATAGTGCTGCAATGAACATTCGGGTGCATATGTCTTTTTGAATTACGGTTTTCTCTGGGTATATGCCCAGTAGTGGGATTGCTGGGTCATATGGTAATTCTATTTTTAGTTTTTTAAGGAACCTCCATATTGTTCTCCATAGTGGCTGTATCAATTTACATTCCCACCAACAGTGCAAGAGGTTTCCCTTTTCTCCACACCCTCTCCAGCATTTGTTGTTTGTAGATTTTCTGATGATGCCCATTCTAACAGGAGTGAGGTGATACCTCATTGTAGTTTTGATTTGCATTTCTCTAATAATTAGTGATGTTGAGCATCTTTTCATGTGCTTCGTGGCCGTCTGTATGTCTTCTTTGGAGAAATGTCTATTTAGGTCTTCTGCCCATTTTTGGATTGGGGTATTTGTTTCTTTGATATTGAGCTGAATGAGCTGTTTATATATTTTGGAGATTAATCCTTTGTCCATTGATTCATTTGCAAATATTTTCTCCCATTCTGAGGGTTGTCTTTTGGTCTTGTTTATGGTTTCCTTTGCTGTGCAAAAGCTTTGAAGTTTCATTAGGTCCCACTTGTTTATTTTTGTTTTTATTTCCATTACTCTAGGAGGTGGATCAAAAAAGATCTTGCTGTGATTTATGTCAAAGAGTGTTCTTCCTATGTTTTCCTCTAAGAGTTTTATAGTGTCCAGTCTTATATTTAGGTCTCTAATCCATTTTGAGTTTATTTTTGTGTATGGAGTTAGGGAGTATTCTAATTTCATTCTTTTACATGTAGCTGTCCAGTTTTCCCAGCACCACTTATTGAAGAGACTGTCTTTTCTCCATTGTATATCTTTGCCTCCTTTGTCATAGATTAGTTGACCATAGGTGCGTGGGTTAATCTCTGGGCTTTCTATCTTTTTCGGTTGATCTCTGTTTCTGTTTTTGTGCCAGTACCATATTGTCTTGATTACTGTAGCTTTGTAGTATAGTCTGAAGTCAGGGAGTCTGATTCCTCCAGCTCCATTTTTTTGCCTCAAGACTGCTTTGGCTATTCAGGGTCTTTTGTGTCTCCATACAAATTTTAAGATGATTTGTTCTAGCTCCGTAAAAAATGCCATTGGTAATTTGATAGGGATTGCATTGAATCTGTAGATTGCTTTGGGTAGTATACTCATTTTCACAATGTTGATTCTTCCAATCCAAGAACATGGTATATCTCTCCATCTGTTGGTATCATCTTTAATTTCTTTCATCAGTGTCTTATAGTTTTCTGCATACAGGTCTTTTGTCTCCCTAGGTAGGTTTATTCCTAGGTATTTTATTCTTTTTGTTGCAATGGTAAATGGGAGTGTTTCCATAATTTCTCTTTCAGATTTTTCATCATTAGTGTATAAGAATGCAAGAGATTTCTGTGCATTAATTTTGTATCCTGCAATTTTACCATATTCATTAATTAGCTCTAGCAGTTTTATGGTGGCATTTTTACGATTCTCTATGTATAGTATCATGTCATCCGCAAACAGTGACACTTTTACTTCTTCTTTTCCAATTTGTATTCCTTTTATTTCTTTTTCTTCTCTGATTGCCGTGGCTAGGACTTCCAGAACTATGTTGAATAATAGTGGTGAGAGTGGACATCCATGTCTCGTTCCTGATCTTAGAGGAAATGCTTTCAGTTTTTCACCATTGAGAATGACGTTTGCTGTGTGTTTGTCATATATGGCCTTTATTATGTTGAGGTAGGTTCCCTCTATGCCCAATTTCTGGAGAGTTTTTATCAGAAATGGGTGTTGAATTTTGTCAAAAGCTTTTGCTGCATCTATTGAGATGATCATTTGGTTTTTATTCTTCAATTTGTTAATATGGTGTATCACATTGATTGATTTGCGTATATTGAAGAATCCTTGCATCCCTGGGATAAATCCCACTTGATCGTGGTGTATGATCCTTTTAATGTGTTGTTGGATTCTGTTTGCTAGTATTTTGTTGAGGATTTTTGCATCTATATTCATCAGTGATATTGGTCTGTAATTTTCTTTTTTTGTAGTGTCTTTGTCTGGTTTTGGTATCAGGGTGATGGTGGCCTCATAGAATGAGTTTGGGAGTGTTCCTTCCTCTGCAATTTTTTGGAAGAGTTTGAGAAGGATGGGTGTTAGCTCTTCTCTAAATGTTTGATAGATAGAATTCACCTGTGAAGCCATCTGGTCCTAGACTTCTGTTTGTTGGAATATTTTTAATCACAGTTTCAATTTCATTACTTGTGATTGGTTTGTTTATATTTTCTGTTTCTTCCTGATTCAGTCTTGGAAGGTTATACCTTTCTAAGAATTTGTCCATTTCTTCCAGGTTGTCCATTTTATTGGCATAAAGTTGCTTGTAGTAGTCTCTTAGGATGCTTTGTATTTCTGTGGTGTCTGTTGTAACTTCTCCTTTTTCATTTCTGATTTTATTGATTTGAGTCCTCTCCCTCTTTTTCTTGATGAGTCTGGCTAATGGCTTATCAATTTTGTTTATCTTCTCAAAGAACCAACTTTTAGTTTTATTGATCTTTGCTATTGTTTTCTTTGTTTCCATTTCATTTATTTCTGCTCTGATCTTTATGATTTCTTTCCTTCTGCTAACTTTGGGTTTTGTTTGTTCTTCTTTCTCTAGTTTCTTTAGGTGTAAGGTTAGATTGTTTACTTGAGATTTTTCTTGTTTCTTTAGGGAGGCTTGTATAGCTATAAACTTCCCTCTTAGAACTGCTTTTGCTGCATCCCATAGGTTTTGGGTTGTCGTGTTTTCATTGTCATTTGTCTCTAGGTATTTTTTGATTTCCTCTTTGATTTCTTCAGTGATCTCTTGGTTATTTAGTAACGTATTGTTTAGCCTCCATGTGTTTGTCCTTTTAACGTTTTTTTCCCTGTAATTCATTTCTAATCTCATAGCGTTGTGGTCAGAAAAGATGCTTGATATGAGTTCAATTTTCTTAAATTTACTGAGGCTTGATTTGTGACCCAAGATGTGATCTATCCTGGAGAATGTTCCGTGCGCACTTGAGAAGAATGTGTAATCTGCTGTTTTTGGTTGGAATGTCCTATATATATCATTTAAATCTATCTGGTCTATTGTGTCATTTAAAGCTTCTGTTTCCTTATTTATTTTCATTTTGGATGATCTGTCCATTGGTGTAAGTGAGGTGTTAAAGTCCCCCACTATTATTGTGTTACTGTCGATTTCCTCTTTTATAGCTGTTAGCTGTTGCCTTATGTATTGAGGTGCTCCTATGTTGGGTGCATATATATTTATAATAGTTATATCTTCTTCCTGGATTGATCCCTGTATCATTATGTAGTGTCCTTCCTTGTCTCCTGTAACATTCTTTATTTTAAAGTCTATTTTATCTGATATGAGTATAGCTACTCCAGCTTTCTTTTGATTTCCATTTGCATGGAATATCTTTTTCCATCCCCTCACTTTCAGTCTGTATGTGTCCCTAGGTTTAAAGTAGGTCTCTTGTAGACAGCATATATATGGGTCTTGTTTTTGTATCCATTCAGCCAGTCTATGTCTTTTGGTTGGGGCATTTAATCCATTCACGTTTAAGGTAATTATCGATATGTATGTTCCTATGACCATTTTCTCAATTGTTTTGGGTTTGTTTTTGTAGGTCCTTTTCTTTTCTTGTGTTTCCCACTTAGAGAAGTTCCCTTAGCATTTGTTGTAGAGCTGGTTTGGTGTTGCTGAATTCTCTTAGCTTTTGCTTGTCTGTAAAGCTTTTGATTTCTCCATCAAATCTAAATGAGATCCTTGCCGGGTAGAGTAATCTTGGTTGTAGGTTCTTCCCTTTCATCACTTTAAGTATATTATGCCACTCCCTTCTGGCTTGCAGAGTTTCTGCTGAGAAATCAGCTGTTAACCTTATGGGCGTTCCCTTGTATGTTATTTGTCGTTTTTCCCTTGCTGCTTTCAATAATTTTTCTTTGTCTTTAATTTTTGCCACTTTGATTACTATGTGTCTAGGCGTGTTTCTCCTTGGGTTTATTCTGTATGGGACTCTCTGCGCTTCCTGGACTTGGGTGGCTATTTCCTTTCCCATGTTAGGGAAGTTTTCGACTATAATCTCTTCAAATATTTTCTCTGGTCCTTTCTCTCTCTCTTCTCCTTCTGGGACCCCTATAATGCGAATGTTGTTGCGTTTAATGTTGTCCCAGAGGTCTCTTAGGCTGTCTTCATTTCTTTTCATTCTTTTTTCTTTAGTCTGTTCCACAGCAGTGAATTCCACCATTCTGTCTTCCAGGTCACTTATCCGTTCTTCTGCCTCAGTTATTCTGCTATTGATTCCTTCTAGTGTAGTTTTCATTTCAGTTATTGTATTGGTCATCTCTGTTTGTTTGTTCTTTAATTCTTCTAGGTCTTTGTTAATCATTTCTTGCATCTTCTCCATCTTTGCCTCCATTCTTATTCCGAGGTCCTGAATCATCTTCACTATCATTATTCTGAATTCTTTTTCTGGAAGGTTGCCTATCTCCACTTCATTTAGTTGTTTTTCTGGGGTTTTTTCTTTTTCCTTCATCTGGTACATAGCTCTCTGCCTTTTCATCTTCTCTATCTTTCTGTAACTGTGGTTTTTGGTCCACAGGCTGCAGGATTATAGTTTTTCTTGCTTCTGTTGTCTGGTGGTTGAGGCTGTCTAAGAGGCTTGATGGGAGGCTCTGGTGGTGGGTAGAGCTGACTGTTGCTGTGGCGGTCAGAGCTCAGTAAAACCTTAATCCACTTGACTGTTGATGGGTGGGGCTGGGTTCCCTCCCTGTTGGTTGTTTTGCTTGAGGCAACCCAACACTGGAGCCGACCAGTGCTCTTTGGTGGGGTTAATGGCATACTCTGGGAGGGCTCACGCCAAGGAGCACTTCCCAGAACCTCTGCTGCGAGTGTCCTTATCCCCACGGTGGAACAGAGCCACCACTCGCCTCTGCAGGAGACCCCCCCAACACCAGCAGGTAGGTCTGGTTCAGTCTCCCCCAGGGTCACTGCTCCTTCACCTGGGTCCCGATGCACATATTACTTTGTGTTTGCCCTCCAAGTGTGGGGTCTCTGTTTCCCCCAGTCCTGTCAAAGTCCTGCAATCAATTCCCACTAGGCTTCAAAGTCTGATTCTCTAGGAATTCCTCCTCCCGTTGCCGGACCCCCAGGTTGGGAAGCCTGACATGGGGCTCAGAACCTTCACTCCAGTGGGTGGACTTCTGTGGTATAAGTGTTCGCCAGTCTGTGAGTCACC
Organism: Balaenoptera ricei; assembly: GCF_028023285.1. Taxonomy (NCBI): domain Eukaryota; kingdom Metazoa; phylum Chordata; class Mammalia; order Artiodactyla; family Balaenopteridae; genus Balaenoptera; species Balaenoptera ricei. Next base: position 70,134,969 of record NC_082660.1, on the reverse strand, counting down.
CACCCAGCAGTTATGGCATTTGATTTTACTCTGATTGCGCCCCTCCTACCGTCTCACTGTGGCTTCTCCTCTGTCCTTGGACGTGGGGTATCCTCCTTGGTGAAGTCCAAGGTCTTCCTGTCAATGATTGTCCAGGAGCCAGTTGTGATTCTGGTGCTCTCGCAAGAGGGAGTGAGAGCACGTCCTTCTACTCCGCCATCTTGGTTAATCTCCCAAGAATTTTTTTTAAGTAAAAAAAAAAATGGATGGACAGAACCCTAGGACAAATGGTGAAAGCAAAGTTATACAGACAAAATCTGACATAGAAGCATACCCATACACACTCACAAAAAGAGGAAAAGGGGAAAAAATAATATATCTTGCTCCCAAAGTCGACCTCCTCAATTTGGGATGATTTGTTTTCTATTCAGGTATTCCACAGATGCAGGTACATCAAGTTGTTTGTGGAGCTTTAATCCGCTGCTCCTGAGGCTGCTTGGAGAGATTTCCCATTCTCTTCTTTGTTTGGACAGCTCCTGGCGTTCAGCTTTGGATTTGGACATGCCTCTGCATGTAGGTCACCTGAGGGCGTCTGTTTTTCACTCACAAAGGAGCAGCTGCTTCAGGGGCTCTGGCTCACTCTGGCCCGGGGAGGTGGGGGTACAGATGCGGGGCGAGCCTGCAGCGGCAGAGGCCAGCATGATGTTGTGGCAGCCTGAGGTGTGCCGTGCATTCTCCCAGGGAAGTTGTCCCTGGGTCAGCCTATTATATTTTTTATGGCAGCTCAAGATGCTGTAAATCTCATGAGGACAATCTCAGATGACATTTCCCATTCCAGTTGAGGTGGGACTGCTAAGTTTTCACTGCAAACTTTATGCTGTCATACTTCCTATCCCAGCTCCCCAGCCATACATGCACAGAGGAACCATCCTGCTCTCTACAGCTCGGCTACTCACACTGTCTTGCTCACTATTATTCAACATAGTTTTGGAAGTTTTAGTCACAGAAGTCAGAGAAGAAAAAGAAATAAAATGAATCTAAATCAGAAGAGAAGTAAAACTGTCACTGTTTGCAGATGACATGATAGTATACATAGAGATTCCTAAAGATGCTACCAAAAAATACTAGACCTAATCAATGAATGGTAAAGTAGCAGGATACAAATTTAATGCACTGAAGTCTCTTGCATTCCTATGCACTAACGACGAAAAATCTGAAAGAGAAATTAAGGAAACACTCCCAACTACTTTTTCAACAAAAAGTATAAAAAACCTAGGAATAAACCTACCTAAGGAGACAAAAGACCTTTATGCAGAAAACTATAAGAGACTGATGAAGGGAATCAAAGATGATAACAACCGATGGAGACATATATCATGTTCTTGGATTGGAAGAATCAACATTATGAAAATGATTATACTACCCAAAGCAATCCACAGGTTCAATGCAATCCCTATCATGCTATCAATTGTATTTTTCACAGAACTAGAACAAAAAATTTTACAGTGTGTATGGAAACAAAAAAGAAACCCAGTAGCTAAAGCAATCTTGGGAATGAAAAACAGAACTGGTGGAATCAGGCTCCCTGACTTCAGACTACATGACAAAGCTACATTAATCAAGATAGTATGATACTAGCAACAAAACAGAAATATATATCAATAGAACAGGATAGAAAATGCAGACAAATCCACGCACATATGGTCACCTTGTCTTTAATAAAGGAGGCAACAATATACAATGGAGAAAGAGAGCCTCTTCAATAAGTGGTGCTGGGAAAACTGGACAGCTACATGTAAAAGAATGAAATTAGAACACTCCCTAACACCATACACAAAAATAAACTCAAAATGGATTAAAGACCTAAATGTAAGGCCAGACACCATCAAACTCTTAGAGGAAAACATAGGCAGAACACTCTATGACATAAATCACAGGAAGATCCTTTTTGACGCCCCTCCTAGAGAAATGGAAATAAAAACAAAAATTTAAAAATGGGACTTAATGAAACTTAAAAGCTTTTGCATAGCAAAGGAAACCATAAACAAGATGAAACGACAGCCCTCAGAGTGGGAGAAGCTATTTGCAAATGAAGCAACTGACAATGGATTAATCTCCAAAATATACAAGCAGCTCATGCAGCTCAATAACAAAAAAACAAACAACCCAATCCAAAAATGCGCAGAAGACCTAAATAGACATTTCTCCAAAGAAGATATACAGATTGCCAACAAACACATGAAAGGATGCTCAACATCACTAGTCATTAGAGAATTGCAAATCAAAACCACACTGTGGTATCATCTCACACCAGTCAGAATGGCCAACATCAAAAAAATCTACAAACAATAAATGCTGGAGAGGGTGTGGAGAAAAGGGAACCCTCTTCCACTGTTGGTGCGAATTTAAATTAATACAGCCACTATGGAGAACAGTGTGGAGTTTCCTTTAAAAAGTAAAAATAAAACTACCCACCAATACCACTACTGGGCATATACCCTGAGAAAACGGTAGTTCAAAAAGAGACATGTACAACAATATTCATTGCAGCACTATTTACAATAGCCAGGACATGGAAGCAACCTAAGTGTCCATCAACAAATGAGTGAATAAGAAGATGTGGCACATATATACAATGGAATATTACTCAGCCATAAAAAGAAATGAAACTGAGTAATTTGTAATGAGGTGGATGGACATAGGGTCTGTCATACAGAGTGAGGTATGTCAGAAAGAGAAAAAGAAATACTGTATGCTAACACATATGTATGGAATCTTAAAAAAAAAAAAAGGTTCTAATGACCTTAGGGACAGGACAGGAATAAAGACGCTGGTGTAGTGAATGTACTTGAGGACACAGGGAGGGGAATTGTAAGCTGGGACAAAGTGAGAGAAAAGCATTGACATATATACACTACCAAATGTCAAATAGACAGCTAGTGGGAAGCAGCTGCATCACACAGGGAGATCAGCTCGGTGCTTTTTTAACACCTAGAGTGATGGGATAGGGAGGGTGGGAGGGAGGCACAAGAGGGAGTGTATATGGGAATATTTGTATACATATAGCTGATTCACTTTGCTATACAGCAGAAACTAACACAACATTGTAAAGCAATTATACTCCAATAAAGATGTTAAAAAGTTGCATATTTATATATATTAATGAATATTATATCCTCTTATTGTATTAATCCCTTCATCATTATATAATGCCTTTTTTCAAATTTTGTTAGATTGTTTTATAGTGTACTTTGCCTGATATGAGTATTGCTACCCCAGCTTTCTTTTCATTCCCCTTAGCATGAAATATCTTTTTACATCCCCTCACTTTCAGTTTGTGAGTTTCTTTAGATCTGATGTGATTTTCTTGTAAGCAGCACATATACAGGTGCTGTTTTTGTATAGTTTCAGGCTCTTTATGTCTTTTGGTTGGAGCATTTAGCCCACTTACAGTTAACATAATTATCAATATTTATTTTCTTATTGCCATTTTGTTAATTGTTTTGGGTTTATTCATGCAGGTTTTTTTTTCTTTATCTATTGTAAGCAGCATATAGAGTAGTCTTCTTTTATTCATTGAGCCACCCTATGTCTTTTGATTGGAGTATTATATAAATTGAATTTAAAGTTATTACTGATATGTATGTACTTACTGTTATTTTTAAACTTGTTTTCTGGTTGTTTTTGTAGTTATTCTCTTTTCTTTTTCTTTTAGTTTCTTCCCTTGTGAATTCATGATTTTCTTTCATGATGTGCTTGTGTGCCTTTCTCCCTGGTTGTGTATCTATTGAATGTTTTTGTTTTGTGATTACCATGGGGCTCATATATGTTCTCCTATGACTATATCTACTTCTTTTAGGTTAGAGTCATTTAAGTTCAAACACATTCTTAATAATCTACATTTTTAAACTCCACTCCCCCACTTTTTATCTTTTTTATATCATATTTTTCTTCTTCATTTTTATTTCAGTTTATTGCAGTTATAGTTTATCTTATAATTTTTGTCTTTAATAGTTGTTCTAGCTTATTTAAGTGGTTGACCTACAGCCTTTTCTATATGTATTTCTTTACTAGTGGGATCTTTTTCTTTCCTATAAATTCTTACTCTTTGTCATAACTTTTTCTTATCCACTTAGAAAAGACCCCTTTAATGCCTTATGTTAGGGTCAGTGTATTGATTAGTTCTTTTAGTTTTTGTTTGTCTGAAAAAATATTTATATCTCCTTTGATTCTGAATGATAACATTGCTGGGTATATTATCCTAGGTTGTAGGTTGTTCCCCTTCAGTGTTTTAAATATATTATGCCACTCCCTCTGACCTGCAATGTTTCTGCAGAAAATTTAGCTGATACCTTTTGGGCATTCCCCTGTATGTGACTTTTTTTTTTCTTTTGTTGTAATTAGAATTCTCTCTTTGTCTTTAACTTTTGCCATATCAGTTATGATATAAGTGGTGTGGGTCTCTTTGGGTTTCTCTTATTTGGGACTCTCTGTGATTCCTGCACCTGGATATCTGTTTTCTGATTTATATTGGAAAATTTTTCAGCCATGATTTCATCAAATATATTTTTGACCCCTTTCTCTCTCTCTTCTCCTTCTGGGACCTTTATAATGCAAATGTTAGTACTCTTGATGTTGTCTCAGAGGTCCTTTAAACTGTCCTCGTTTTTTAAACTTTTCTTTTTATTTTTGCTGTTCTGATTGTGTGATTTCCATTTTTCTGTCTTCCAGATCACTTATTAATTCTTCTCTACCACCTAGGCTGTTGTTAAGTACTTCTGGTTTGTTTTTCATTTCAGTTATTGTATTGTTCAGCTCTGATTGTTTCTTTTTAATATTTTCTAGTTTCTTGTTAAAATTCTTTCTATGTTCCTATTATTCACAAGTTCAGTTATATTCTTATTAGTAATGCTTTGGACTCTTTATCTAGTAAATTATTTATCTCTGTTTCATTATTTGTTTGGGTTTTTTTTAAGTTTTTTGGTGTTCTTTCATTTAAAACAAATTCCTCTGTCTTCCCATTTTGTTTAATTTTCTGTGCCTTTGTGAAATTGGGTGAAACAGTTACTTATCCCAGTCTTAAAGGGATATCCTTGTGTGGGAACCTCCCTATGCAGTCTGCATGTGGCAAGTGGCTTTAGTGGAAGAACTGGATCTGAAGTTAGTTAGCATAAGTCACATCTTCCCCCAGGGTGTGCTGTCACCTATCACTTTATTGTGTGCTGGGGCTGGAGGTGGATGGGCTAGAGCCATAGCCACATGTGAACCAGGGCTTCTCCTATACTCAGTGCCTATTGCTGCTCTATCAGGAGCAACGATTGGTACCAAAAGGCTGGAGCAAAACCCCTAAGGTTCGAGTCCTAGCTGGCTCCATTCTCACTAAATGTGCATACTTCCCCATCCCGACAACACCTTTGCCCCTGAGGGGAACAGCATTGAAGCAAGAGGGACAAGAGTGAGTGCCTGGTGTGGGCTGGGACATGCACTGGAATGGTTCTGGCATGAGAGTCAGAGCTCCAGACATCTTCCAATCCACCATCTCTGCAAATACCAGTAATGGATGCCCACACCCCATTCAGGTGCAGTGCCAGATCTGAGCTGGCTCTGACCCCCCCACAAGTGTACACTCCTCAACAATGACATCCTTTGCCCTAGTAGGGAGCTGTACCAGAGCTAGAGGGGCTGAGATGAGTGTATACTGAGGGTGAGTACATGTTGGTACAGTCATAGGAAATCTGCCAGAGCCCCATTCAGTTTCAATCTGCCTCCTCTGTCTTGTTCCCAGGAGTAAAAAAGCATGTGTATGCCCTTTGAGAGCACAGTCTCAGTTTCTTATATCTCTCTTGCAAGTCCCACTGGTTTTCAAGCCAGCAAAGTGTACTCGTCTTCCTGGCATTGAACCCCAAGTCTGAAGTGTCCAATATGTTGTTCAAACCCCTTACTTCCCAGGGAGGATTTCTGAGCACATAATATCCCCCTTTATTTCTGTGTCCCCTCCTAGAGTCATGGGTCCTGACATGATCACTTCTCCTCCCATTCTACCTGGCTCCATGTGGATCTTTCATTACTGCCTTGGTTGTAGAAGAGTCTTTCTGCCAGTCACCAGTTTTTTAGTGAGAATTGCTCCACATGTAGATGTATTTTTGATGTTTTCTGTGAGGAGGTGAGCTTAGCTTCCTCCTACTCTGCCACTTTGATCTCCTCTCCTCCGTTTTGTCTAGTTCATATATACTGCTATCTGTTCTCTTATTGTGACTATGAAAGTAGGCTACTAAAATACAACACGATTAAATCTATGTTAACAATTTTTTCTTTGTTCTTATAAATAAGCCAAAAGGAAATAGATCCCCATCAGCAGAACTGATGGTTTTGTTTCACTAAAAATTGAAAACAATAGTATTTGTTCTAATTGCCAATTAATTTTTAAAAAGTTTATCAGGACCTCCCTGGCCATCCAGTGGTTAAGACTCCACGCTTCCACTGCAGGGGGCACAGGTTTGATCCCTGGTGGGGGAACTAAGGTCCTGCATGTCCCTTGGTGTGAACAAAATAAATAAATAAATAAATAACAAAACCAAAAATCTATCACAAAAAAGTATCTATGTTGATGAGTGTTCTAGGGTTTTTGCCTTTCTTTCCTTGGATACAATGTAGGACATAGATGATAGAAGATTAGATAGATTGGTAGATAAGATAATAGAAGACAACTGCTTATTTATCTCAAGTGAGGCTAAGTAAACATTGGCCACTAGAGGGCAGTAGAAGATCAGAATGGGCAGAAACGTGCTGGCTACAGATAGGATCAGTAATTTGACTGTGAGAGCAACTGAAAGAAACTTCCTGACACATCACTTTGGCCCTGAGGAAGAGCCCTGGACTGACCTGAAGCACAGTACAGGGTGGAGTCACAACTCAGAGACATAATAATATCGCTATACCTCAAAAGTTCTGAAATAGATAAGGAATTGAGCAATGTATTTAATGGTCTTAAGAAACAAACAGGAACAAGATTTAGGAATCCAAATCTCAGATTAAATTAGTTTTTTTAATCAGGTTATCAATGATAAAATCAAAGTTGTACTGAAATCCAAGCACAGATGAGGAAAGAATGAAATCAAGGTGAGGAAATAAATAGATTACTGGGCCATGCAGTGTTTTTCCAACACATTGTGAAAAGATGCCACCTCTTTTTGAAGCATTACCATGTCTAAATAACATCTAGGTAGATAAAGTTTAAAGAATGCAGCTCCTAGACATTTTTAGGCAACTTGATACTCTTATGCCCTCAGGTTCATGTCTAAGGAATAGTGAAATCTTTAAAGGGGTATCTTTTGTGAAAAGCTATAAAGAAGATGGACAGAACTCCATTGATGTGGGTTGCTAACCCAGTGTTTCCACATAAATGTACCTAATGTTTAAAGCTATCCCCATCCCAATAATCAAACTATTGTGTTCAACTCCAAAAGTAGCAGGAACACAAAACTACAATATTAGTTTATATCAGAAAAGTTTATGTGCATTATCAGGAGTAAGCAGCAGGTAATGTGAGTGGAACCCATTATTGGCACCGGAAGACAGTTTATAGTAGACATTGGACAGACTGAGGTATTTTTTAGCTGCCAGAATCCACATCCATCCTAATAATATCCTCGTTTCCTTCTAGAGATTTACCTCTTCTCCATTATATTTAGTTTTTGCATGACAATGCTAAATGCACCCATCTCCCACTGTCCAAATCCATATCTCTGACTATGAGTGCTGAGAGGATCAAAAGGTTGGGCACATTACTTAATCTCTGTCAATCAAAACTCTTTTCCTGGACTTTAAATTTTGAAGAAAATAATAAATTCAGAATTCATATTTAGACATAATATTTTTTATAGAGCTGCAGCCACAGTGGTGGCAGTAATAGAACTGGCAAACTGGCAATAACTTTTGAATACGTGGATCCTTCTTAAAAGACAGGTGCTATAATTTTTATTTCCTGTTTCTCCCTTTTTCAGATCTTCCTAATCTATTAGCTTCTCATTAATACGTTGATCCTTCTGTATCATTTTGCTAAATTTCTTTTTGCTTAAGTTTGCCAAATTTTCTATCTGTTGTTTTTCATAAAGGACCTTAATAGAAGAATATTCTGAATGGAAGTGTCTAACACATTACTATAAACAAATTCACTTGTGGAAAGAGAAAGCATTTTATTATCTTGATCACATAAATTATAATAAGCACAGTCTTTATTATAAGCTGTTGTAATCAGTGTGCAGAATTTGTTCACTAATCTTTGATCAATGGAAAAGAGAGAGAAGATGACCCTTCACAATGTATGGCTTAATAGGCTGTGAACAATGAAACTCCTAGGGAATAATTCACATAGACTAAAATGTAAATGTCACCACATATAAATGCACAATATGGTAGCAATAATAGAAACGTCAACATGTAGTTGCAAAAATGCAATCAAATTATACTCCTAATATCACCTGATTTGTGCATCTATGAAAGTCAGATAATGTCTTGAATGAGTGAATTCCAATGGGGAATGAGGAGGTCTGTTATCATTAATATGTTGAACCAACCTTAAGATAATACTGTAGTATGGAATTCAGGCTATTCTGTAGGTAAGCTTAGGAATACAAGTGTCTAGTAATATTGGGAGAAGGTGGAAATGGTCAAAAAGTTCCAAAAAAATCATTGTTTCCCTGGGTATGAGGTAAGTTAAGTCACTGTACAATGTTACTTGGTCTCAGACCTGGACCCATTAAATGCCATAGAACAGTGTATTAAAGGAGTTTATATCATGGTCGGGAGTGTTATACATCATAAAATTAATATCCCCTGCACAAAAATAACTTATATGATGACTATATATACCACATGTGAAAGACAATCACTGACGGGAAAACAAAGGTTGCTTAACATACATGACATTTATATGTAGAAGTTTATTCCTGCATGAGTGAACCACATATAAACAAACTTAAAATTTCAAAACAAAACTAGAAAAAAAATCTAAAATTCCTAAAAATTTTACCATTAGAAATACAAACTTGGGAGCCTAACAGAAACAGATTAAGAGTAATTTTAGGAAATCAGTAAGATGGCAGAACATGAGTTTTAGCACTCATCGACCTATAGAAACACTGATTTTGAAACCACCCATGAATATGAATACTTTTGTGGGGACCTGGGAGTCGAGTAGAGAAGTTCCAGCATGCAAATGAAGCAAAAAGTCTGAAAACAGACATATTGAAGAGGGTAAGAAAAACAGTTTCACTTTACCTGTGTCACCTTCTCCCCCAGGAAAGCACAGTGCATTGCCAAGAGATACTTACTTGGCCTGTGACAGCTCCCACAGGATAGATGAAAGTGAGAACACAGTGGGTTCCTGGCTTTCCATGCTATGCAGGACACTGCCAAGTGACACAGTTCTTTCTCCCTCAAATAAGAATACTGAGAGGATTGGCAAGACTGGATAGCTTAAGGGAAGCTAGGAGCAGAAAAAAGTGTCAGGGTTCACAGTAACTGGGCACAAGACTCAACAAAGGAGAATGGATTCTATTAACATCTTTGCAGACTCCATCCAAGAGACCGTCTCATAAACCTCATAAAATGTATCACTAGCAGATCCACCTCCAACAAGGCTATGTGCATCTCAAGTACTTCCCTTCCATAAGCAGTGCTCCACATATGTCAGCATCTGCAGATCGTGCATGTGCATTTGCAGACATTGTCTAGGAAAAATAAACAGAATGTTCTCATCGTCTGGCCTGGATTTGGAACATCAAGAGAAAGTGTAAAATTTTAAGATTTAACCCTCAAAAGGCAATGTGAGGAAGAGAGGACGTATCCATAGAAACAGTCTGAGAGAATTCCAAAATACCTAGGTGACTGGTGAAGGTCTTTTGTCCCTGAAACCAGTTGGTAAATTTTGGAACAAGTAACTACATCTTCAAATGTAAACATAGCACCTCAGGATTTAAAGAAACAGGAAAAAAAAAAAAAAGAAAAAAAAAAGGAAACATGACAACACCAAAGGAACACAATTATTTTCCAGTAACCAAATTCAAAGAAATGGAGATCTATGAATTACCTGACACACAATTCAAAGAGTTGTTTCAAGGAAGCTCAGCAAGCAACAAGGAAGCAAAGATAAACAACTCAAATAAATAAGAAAAAAAAATACATGAAGAAAATTATAAGTTCAACAAAGAGATGGAAATTATAAAAAAGAACCAACAAATTTCTGGATCTGAGGAATAAATGATCAAACTAAAAAATGGAGCAAAGAGCTTCAAAAGTAGACTCAATCAAACATAAGAGAGAATCTATAAACTCAACAAGAGGTCATTTGAGGAGGTTGGAGAAAAGATGGCAGAGTAGAAGGACTTGAGCTCACCTTTTCTCACAAAACACCAAAGTCACAACTAACTGCCAAACAACCATCAACAAAAAGAATGGGACCTAACAAAAAAGATATTCTACTTCCAAAAACAAAGATGAAACCACAACAAGATGGTAGGTGGGGTGCATTCACGATACAATCAAATCCCATACCCGCCAGGTGGGTGGCCCAAAAACTGGAAAATAATTATATCGCAGAGGTTCTCCCACAGAAGTGAGAGTTCTGAGCTGCACGTCAGACTCCCAAGCCTGGGAGTCTGGAATCAGGAAGAGGAGTCTCCAGATCATTTGGCTTTGAAGGCCAGCAAGGCTTGATTTCAGGACTTCCACAGGTCTGGAATAAACAGAAACTCCACTCTTGGAGGGTGCACACAAGTTCTCATGTGCACCAGGAACCAGGGAAAAGGCAGTGATTTCAAAGCGGCCAGGGTCAGACATACCTGCTGGTCTTGGAGGGTCTCCTGGGAAAGTAAGGGGTGGCTGTGGCTTACTAGGAACAAGGACACTGGTGGCAGAGGTACTGGGAAGTACTCATTGGCATGAGCTCTCCTGGAGGCCACCATTTTGACACCAAGACCTGGCCCCACCCAACAGCCTGCAGGCTCCAGTGCTGGTACGTCTCAGGCCAAACAATCAATAGGGTTGGAACACAGCACAATGCATCAGCAGACAGGGTGCCTAAAATCATCCTGAGTCCACAGACACATCTAAACACACCTCATGACACAGCCCTGCTCACCAGAAGAACAAGACCCAGCTCCACCCAAGTGGGTAGGCACGAGTCTCTCACACCAGGAAGCCTGCACAAGCCTCTTAAACCAACTTCACCCACCAGGGGGCAGAAACCAGAAGCAAGAGGAACTACAACCCTGTAGCCTGTGGAACAGAAACGGCAATCACAGAAAGTTAGACAAAATGATATGGCAGAGGAATATGTTTCAGACCAAGAAACAAGATAAAACACAGAACAACAAAGTGAAGAGGAGATATGCAAACTACCTGAAAAAGAATTCAAAGTAATGATACTAAAGATGACAAAAGATCTCGGGAAAAGAATGGAGACACAGACCAAGAAGATACAAGAAATATTTAACAAAGAGCTAGAAGATATAAAGAACAAACAAAGATGAATAATACAATAACTGAAGTGAAAAATACACTAGAAGGAATCAATCAATAGGAGAATAAATGAGGCAGAAGAATGGGTAAGTGAGCAGGAAGACACAGTGGTGGAAATCACTGTCATGGAACAGAATAAAGAAAAAAAGAATGAAAAGAATGAGGACATTTTAAGAGACCTCTGGGACAATGTTAAATGCACCAACATTCACATTATATGGGTCTCAGAAAGAAAACAGAGAGAGAAAGTGTCTGAGAAAATATCTGAAGACATAATAGATGAAAACTTCCCTCACATGGGAAAGGAAACAGTCACCCAAGTCCAGAAAGCTTAGAGAGTGCCATAAAGGATAAATCCAAGGAGGAACATGCCAAGACAAATATTAATCAAATTGACAAAAATTAAAGACAGAGAAAATATTAAAAAGCAACAAGGGAAAAGCAACAAATAACATACAAGGGAGTCCCCATAAGGTTATAAACTGAGTTTTCAGCAGAAACTCTCCAGGCAAGAAGGGAGTGGCACAATATATATGAAGTAATGAAAGGGAAAAACCTACAAACAAGAATACTTTAACCATCAAGGCTCTCATTCAGATTTGATGGAAAAATCAAAAGCATTACAGACAAGCAAAAGCTAAGACAATTCAGCACCACCAAACCAGCTATACAACAAATGCTAAAGGAACTTCTCTAGGTAGAAAAGAAAAGGACACAACTATAAAAAAGATAATTACAAATGGGAAAGTTCACCCATAAAGGAAAATATACAGTAAAGTTAGGAAGTCAAACACACACAAATACGATATCAAAACCAGCAATTGTGAGAGAGAAGGGCACAAATGCAGGATATTGTAAATGAATTTGAAACTAAAAAACAGCAACTTAAAAGAATCTTGTGTATATAACATGCCATAACAAAACGTTCTGCTAACCACAAACCAAAAATCTACAATAGTTACACACACACAAAAGAAAAAGGAATCCAAACACAAAACTAAATTTAGTCATCAAATCACAAAAGAAGAGAACAAACGAGGAAAGGAAGAAAAAAGACATAAGAACAAATCCAAAAAATTTACAAAATGGCAGTAAGAACACACATATTGATAATTATCTTGAATGTAAATGGATTAAATGTTCCAACAAAAAGACATAGACTGGCTGAATGAATTCAAAAAAAGAAAAAAAAAGACATATATATGCTATCTTCAAAGGACCCACTTCTGATTTAGGTACACATACAGACTCAAACTGAGGGGATGGAAAAAGGTATTCCATACAAATGGAAGCCAAAAGAAAGCTGGAATAGCAATAATCATATCAGACAAAATTGGCTTAAAAATAAAGACGGTTACAAGAGACAAAGAAGGACATTGCATATGATAAAAAGGATCGATCCAAGAAGGAGATATAACAATTATAAATATATATGCCCCCAAAAAAGGAGCACCTCAATATATAAGGCAAATGCTAACAGTCATAAAAGGAGAAATTGACAGCAAGACAATAATAGTGGGGGATTTTTAACACCCTACTTTCATCAATGGACAAATCATCCAGACAGAAAATCAATAAGGAAACACAGTCCTTAAATGAAATATTAGACCAGATGAACTTAAGTGATATTCATAAAGCATTCCATCCAAAAGCAGCAGAATACAGCCATAAAAAGAAACGAAACTGAGTTATTTGTAGTGAGGTGGATGGACGTAGAGTCTGTCATACAGAGTGAAGTAAGTCAGAAAAAATAAAAACAAATACCATATGCTAACACATATATATGGAATCTAAAATTTAAAAAAAAATGTTATGAAGAACCTAGGGGCAGGATAGGAATGAAGACCCAGGCATAGAGAATGGACTTGAGGATTTGGGGAGGGGGAAGGGTAAGCTGAGACGAAGTGAGAGAGTGGCATGGACTTATATATGCTACCAAATGTAAAATAGATAGTTAGTGAGAAGCAGCCACATAGAACAGGGAGATCAGCTCGGTGCTCTGTGACCACCTAGAGGGGTGGGATAGGGAGGGTGGGAGGGAGACACAAGAGGGAGGAGACATGGGGATATATGTATATGTATAGCTGATTCACTTTGTTATAAAGCAGAAACTAACACACCATTGTAAAGCAATTATACTCCAGTAAAAATGTTTAAAAAAAGGAGCAGAATACACATTCTTCTCAAGTGCACATGGAACATTCTCTAGGATTGATCACATACTGTGCCACAAAGTGAGCCTTGGTAAATTTAAGAAAATTGAAATCATAACAAGCAATTTTTCCAAACACAATGCTATGAGATTAGAAATAAACTTCAAGAAAAAATGTAAAAAACACAAGCACGTGGAGACTAAATGCAACTAAACAACCTATGGATCACTGAAGAAATCAAAGGAGAAATCAAAAAATACCTAGAGACAAATGAAAATGAAAACATGACAATTCAAAACCCATGGGATACAGCAAAAGCAGTTCTAAGAGGGAAGTTTCTAGCAATAAATTCTTACCTCATGAAACAAGAAAAATCTCAAATAAACAACCTAACTTTACATCTAAAGCAACTAGAGAAAAAAACAAAACCCAAAGTTAGTAGAAGAAAAAATATCATAAAGATCAGAGCAGAAATACATGAAATAGAAATGTGGAAAACAACAGAAAAGATTAATAAAACTAAAAACTCATTGTTTGAAAAGAGGAAAAAAACTAATAAACCTTTAGACAGACTTATCCAGAAAAAAAGGGAGAGGGCTCAAAGTAAAAAAAAAAAAAAAAAATACAAATGAAAAACGAGAATTTACAGCTGACACCAAAAATAAAATAAAAAAAAAATTACAAAGGATCATAAGAGAATACTACAAGCAACTATATGCCAATAAATAGGACAACCTAGAAGAAATGGGCAAATTCTTAGAAAGGTACAGTCTCCCAAGACTGTACCAGAAGAAATAGAAAATATGAACAAATCAATCACAAGTACTAAAATTGAAACTGTGATGTAAAAACTCCCAACAAACAAAAGTCCAGGACCAGATGGCTTTGCGGGCAAATTCTATCCAACTTTTAGAGAAGAGTTAACACCTATCCTTCTGAAACTATTCCAAAAAATTGTAGAGCAAGGCACACTTCTGACCTCATTCTATGAGGCCACCATCACCCTGATACCAAAACCAGACACATACACTAAATCCCCTACATATGAACGAGTTCCATTCCGAGAGCACGTTCTTAGGTCCAATTTGTTCATAAGTCCAGCAAAGTTAACCTAGGTACCAAAGTAACAATATCTGCTATATAGTACTGTACTGTAATAGGTTTATAATACTTTTTACACAAATAATACATACAAAAACACAAAAATAAAGAAAACATTTTTAATCTTACAGTACAGTACCTTGAAAAGTGCAGTGGTACAGTACAACAGCTGGCCTACAGGGGCTGGCATCGAGTGAACAGTCAGGAAGAGTTACTGACTGGAGGAAGGAGATGAGGTGGGAGATGGTAGAGCTGAAGGATCATCAGCAATAGGAGATGGAGGGCAAGCTGCAATTGCACTCACACCTGACGTTGATGGCACAGGTTCTGGTTCCTTATTGCATTCAATTCTATCTACCCTCTTGAAAAAACAATCCAATGATGTCTGGGTAGTTGCTCTTTTTTTCTTCTCATAAATGACATGGTAGCAATGGATTGCATTCTGAACGGCTGCTGCAACCTTCGTGTACTGTTCTATATACGGGTCTTGTGCCTCAAAAACTAACAGTGCCTCCTCAAATAAAGAAAATCCCCTTGCCACTTCCTGCATCATGAATCTCTTCAGTTCTTCAGTTACTCCTTCTTCCTATTGTCTCTCTTCATCCTTTTTCGGGACCTCCAATTCCATCAGGTCTTCATTAGTAAGCTCCTCGTGTTGCACAGCAAGGAGTTCAACATAGCCATCCTCTTGCAGATCTAGCTCCGGCTTCTCACTGAGGGTCACTAAGTTGCTGAAGACCTCTTTGGACTCCTCATCCACCTTCTCAAATCCACGAAAATCATGAACAAACTGCAGGCAAAATTTCTTCCAAACCCCATACATGGTGATGGCAATAACCACAAGTCAAGCCAAGTTAATGATTTTTTATGGCCTTGTAGATGTTATAGTCTTTCCAAAAGTGTCGCAAGGTTGTTCCTGATTTGTCACTCACTTTTACTGCCTGACAAAAAAGTGTGATGTAAATAATATTTCTTGAAAATCGCTATAACTCCCTTGTCCATAAGTTGGATGAGCGACGTAATATTTGGTGGCAGATATACTACTTTGATGTTGGGATAAAAGTCATCCATGAATGGGGGTTGGCCTGGAGCATTGTTGAGAAGCAAAAGAATGTTAATGGGACGTCCTTCTCCAAGAAGTATTTCTCTACCTCCAGGAAAAAGTGGTGGAAAAGCCAGTCCTGGAAAATGGACTGTGTAACACAGGCTTTGGGGTTACACTTACACACAACAGGAAGAGAACAATTGCCTATGTTTTTAAGGGCTCTTGGGTTCTCTGAATGATAAACTAAGAGAGGCTTCAGCTTCATATCACTGGAATCATTGTCACCAAACGAAAGAGTTAGCCTATCCTTTACTGCTTTATAGCCTGGCATCAACATTTCCTCCTTACTGATGTTTTTCCTGAAGTGCTTCAGCAAATTCCTGGGCATCTATGATATCTGCACTCACCGCCTCACCACTTACTTTCATGTTGTGATGGTTGGCCCTAGCCTTGAACCAATGAAACCAGCCATGGCTGGCATTAAAAAATGTGCCTTCTGATTCTTCACCTTGTTTCTTCTTCAAGTCTTCATAAAGGTTTCTAGCTTTCTCTTGAATCATCATTAAGTGGAGTGGGACTCGACAATGATGCTGATTCTGCATCCACACACTGAGAAGTTTCTCCATCTCCTCCATCATTTTTCCACGCTTCTTTGATATTACTGTTGATGTCATCAGCATAGCAGGCATCACATATTCAATGATCTTCTCCTTGTTCTTTAGAATCATGCTGATGGTTGAGCAATTCATGTTATAAGAACAAGTGATGGGAGGACCTTCAAGATGATGGAGGAGTAAGATGTGGAGATCACCTTCCTCCCCATAAATACATCAAAAATACATCTACATGTGGAACAACTCCTCCAGAACACCTACTGAACGCTGGCAAAAGACCTCAGACTTCCCAAAAGGCAAGAAATTGCCCACGTACCTCCTAGGGAAAAAGAAGAAACAGGGACAAAAGAATAGGGACAGGACCTGCATCACTGGGAGGGAGCTGTGAAGGAGGAAACGTTTCCACACAGTAGGAAGCCCCTTCACTGGTGGAGACGGGGGGTGCGCGGAGTGGGGGGCGAATCTTTGGAGCCATGGAGGAGAGCACAGCAACAGGGGTACAGAAGGCAAAGTGCAGAGATTCCCACACAGAGGATCAGTGCCGACCAGCACTCACGAGCCTGAGAGCCTTGTCTGCTCACCCGCTGGGGTGGGTGGGGGCTGGTAGCTGAGGCTTGGGTTTCAGAAGTCAGATCCCAGGGAGAGGAATGGGGTTGGCTGTGTGAACACAGCCTAAAGGGGGCTAGTGCACCACAGCTAGCTGGGAGGGAGTCCGGGTAAAAGTCTGGACCTGCCTAAAGGAAAGAAACCCTTGTTTTGGGGTGCATGAGGAGAGGGAATTACTTCCCTGTCTGCCCACAGAAGGCAGAGCACTGCTTAAATGAGATCCAGTGATGGACGCAAGCCACAGCTATCAGTGTGCACCACAGAGTTGGGCATGAAACGCTAACGATGCTGCTGAAGCCAACAAGAATCCTATGTGCAAGCACAGGTCACTATCCACAACTCCCCTCCTGGGAGCCTGTGCAGTCTGCCACTGCCAGGGTCCCATGATCCAGGGAAAAATTCCCCTGGATAATACATGGCACACCTCAGGCTGTTGCAATGTCACACTGGCCTCTGCTGCCATAGGCTCGCCCCACATTCCGTACCCTCCCTCTCCCCAGCCTGAGTGAGCCAGACCCCCTAATCAGCCGCTGCTTTAACCTTCTCTTGTCTGGGGGAAGAACAGACGCCAGAGAGCAGCCTACACGTAGAGGGGGGGCCAAATCCAAAGCTGAACCCCAGGAGCTGTGCAAACAAAGAAGAGAAAGGGAAATTTCTCCAAGCAGCCTCAGGAGCAGCAGATTAAATCTCCACAATCATTTTGATGTACCCCACATCTGTGTAATACCTGAATAGACAATGAAGCATCCCCAAATTGAGGCAGTGGACTTTAGAAGCAACTGTAGACTTGGAGTTTGCTGTATGCGACTGACTAGTTTTGGATTTATATGTTTATCTTAGTTTAGTTTTTATAGCTTGTTATCATTGGTGGATTTGTTTATTGGTTTGGTTGCTCTCTTCTTTTTTTTAAATTACTTTCTTTTATTTTTTATTTTAATAATATTTAAAAATTTTTCCTTTTAATTACTTTATTTTTCACTTTCTTTCTTTCCTTCTTTCTTTCTTTCTTTCTTCCTTCCTTCCTTCCTTCCTTCCTTCCTTTCTTTCTTTCTTTTTTGCTCCCTTTTCTTCTGAGGCATCTGGCTGACAGGGTATCTGTGCTCTGGGCAGCTGTCAGGCCTGAGCCTCACAGGTGAAAGAGCCGAGTTCAGGACATTTGACGACCAGAGACCTCCTGGCCCCACATAATATCAATTAGCAAGAACTCTCGCAGAGATATCTGTCTAAACACTAAGACCCAGCTCCACTCAACGACCAGCAAGCTACAGTGCTTGACACCCCATGCCAAATAACTAGCAAGAAAGGAACAGAACCCCACCCATTAGCAGAGAAGCTGCCTAAAATCAAAATAAGTTCACTGACATGCCAAAACACACCACCAGACTCGGTCCTGCCCACCAGAAAGACAAGATTCAGACTCATTCACCAGAACACAGGCACCAGTCCCCTCCACCAGGAAGCCTACACAACCCACTGAACCAACCTTACTCACTGGGGGCAGAAAACAAAAACAATGCTAACTACAAACCTGCAAGTTGCATAAAGGGGACCCCAAACACAGTAAGGTAAGCAAAATGAGAAGACAGAGAAATACACAGCAGATGAAGGAGCAAGGTAAAAAGCCAACAGACCAAACAAATGAAGAGGAAATAGGCAGTCTACCTGAAAAAGAATTCAGAGTAATGATAGTAAAGATATCCAAATCTTGGAAATAGAATGAAGAAAACACAAGAAAGGTTTAAAAAGGACCTAGAAGAACTAAAGAGCAAACAAACAATGATGAGCAACACAATAAATGAAATTAAAAATTATCTAGAAGGAATTAATAGCAGAATAACTGAAGCAGAAGAATAGATAAGTGACCTGGAAGATAAAATAGTGGAAATAACTACCGCAGAGCAGAATAAAGAATAATGAAAAGAATTCAGGACACTCTCCACGGTCTCTGGGACAACATCCAATGCACCAATATTCGAATTATAGGGGTGCCAGAAGAAGAAGAGAAAAAGAAAGGGACTGAGAAAATATTTGAAGAGATTATAGTTGAAAACTTCCCTAATATAGGAAATGAAATCAAGTCCAGGAAGCACAAAGAGTCCAATAGAAGGATAAATCAAAGGAAAAACACGCCAAGACACATATTAATCAAACCATCAAAAATTAAATACAAAGAAAACACTATAAAAAGCCCCAAGGGAAAAGCAAAAAATAGCATACAAGGGATCACCATAAGGTTAACAGCTGATCATTCAGCAGAAACTCTGAAAACCAGAAGGGAGTAGCAGGACATATTTAAAGTAATGAAAGGCAAAAGCCTACAACCAATATTCTACCTATCAAGGATCTCATTCAGATTTGATGGAGAAATTTAAATCTTACAGACAAGCAGAAGCTAAGAGAATTCAGCACCACCAAACCAGCTCTACAACAAATGCTAAAGGAACTTCTCTAGGCAGGAAACACAAGAGAAGGAAAAGAACTACAAAAACAAACCCCAAACAACTAAGAAAATGGTAATAGAAACATACATATCGATAATTACCTTAAATGTAAATGGATTAAATGCTCAAAGGAAAAGACACAGACTTGCTGAATGGATACAAAAACAAGAACCATATATATGCTGTCTACAAGAGACCCACTTCAAACCTAGGAACACATACAGACTGAAAGTGAGGGGATGGGAGAAGATATTCCCTGCAAATGGAAATCCAAAGAAAGTTGGAGTAGCAATTCTTATATTAGACTTTAAAATAAAGACTATTAGAAGAGGCAAAGAAGGACACTGCAAAATGATCAAGGGATCAATCCAAGAAGAAGATATAACAATTGTAAATATTTATGGACCCAAAAGAGGAGCACCCCAATACATAAGGCAAATGGTAACAGCCATAACAGGAGAAATCGACAGTAGCACAATAATAGTAGGGGACTTGAAAATCCCACTTTCACCAATGGACAGATCATCCAAAATGACCATAAATAAGGAAACACAAGCTTTAAATGATGCATTAAACAAGATGTACTTGATTGATATATATAGGGCATTCCCCCCAAAGACAGCAGAATACACTTTCTTCTCAAGTGCTCATGGAATATTCTCCAGGATAGATCATATCCTGGGTCACAAATCACGCCTTGTCAAACTTAAGAAAATTGAAATCGTATCAAGTACTTTCCCAACCACAGCGCTATGAGACTAGATAACAAAAACAGAAAAAAGCTGTAAAAAATACAAACACGTGAAGGCTGCAATATGCTGATAAATAACCAAGAGATCACTGAAGAAATCAAATAGGAAATCAAAAAATTCCTAGAAACAAATGGTAATGAAAACACAACAGCCCAAAACCTATGGGAGGCAGCCAAAGTAATTCTAAAAAGGAAGTTTATAGCAATACAATCCTACCTAAAGAAACAAGAAAAATCTCTAATAAAAAACATAACCTTACACCCAAAGCAATTAGAGAAAGAAGAAGAAGAAGAACAAAAAAACAAAGTTAGCAGAAGGAAAGAAATCATAAAGATCAGATCAGAAATAAATGTAAAAGCAATGAAGGAAACAATAGGAAATATCAAAAAAACTAAAAGCTGGTTCTTTGAGAAGATATACAAAATTGACAAACCATTAGCCAGACTCAATAAGAATAAAAGGGAGAAGACACAAATCAACAGAGTTAGAAATGAAAAAGGAGAAGTAACAACTGGCAATGCAGAAACACAAAGGACCATGAAAGATGATGATCTCTCATGACTGGCACCTATATGCCAATAAAATGGACAAATTGGAAAAATAATCAAATTCTTAAAAAAGCACAACCTTCTGAGACTGAACCAGGAAGAAATAGAAAATATAAACAGAACAATAACAAGCACTGAAACAGAAACCATGATTAACACTCTTCTAACAAACAAAACCCCAGGACCAGATGACTCCTCAGGCGAATTCTATCAAACATTTAGAGAAGAGCTAAAACCTATCCTTCTCAAAGTCTTTCAAAATATAGCAGAGGGAGGAACACTCCCAAACTCATTCTACGAGGCCATCATCACCATGATACCAAAACCAGACAAAGAAGTCACATAAAAGAAAACTACAGGCCAATATCAATGATGAACACAGATGCGAAAATCCTCAACATAATACTAGGAAACAGAATCCAGCAGCACATTAAAAGGATCATACACCATGATCAAGTGGGGTTTATTCCAATAATGCAAGGATTCTTCAATATATGCAAATTAATCAATGTGATACACCATATTAACAAATTGAAGGAGAACAACCATACGATAATCTCAATAGACGCAGAAAAAGCTTTTGACAAAATTCAACACCCATTAATGATAAAAACCCTCCAGAAAGTAGGCATAGAGGGAAATTACCTCAACATAATCAAGGCCATAAATGACAAACTCACAGTCAACTTTGTGCTCAATGGTGAAAATCTGAAACCATATCCACTAAGATCAAGAACAAGACAAGGTCACCACATTACTCAACATAGTTTTGAAAGTTTTATTCACAACAATCAGATAAGAGAAAGAAATAAAAAGAATCCAAATTGGAAAAGAAGAAGTAAAACTCACTGTTTGCAAATGACATGATACTATACATACAGAATCCTAAACATGCTACCAGAAAACTACTAGAGCTAAATCAATCAATTTGGTAAATTAGCAGGATAAAAATTAATGCACAGAAATCTCTTGCACTCCTATACACTAACAAAATTTCTGAAAAAGAAATTAAGGAAACACTCCCATTTACCATTGCAACAAAAAGAATAAAATACCTAGGAATAAACCTACCTAAGGAGAAAACAGACCTGTGTGCAGAAAACTATAAGACACTGATGAAAGTAATCAAAGATGATACAAACAGATGGAGAGATACACCATGTTCTTGGATTGGAAGAATCAACATTGTGAAAATGACTATACTACCCAAAGCAATCTGCAGATTCAATGCAATCCCTATCAAACTATCAATGGCACTTTTCACAGAACTAGAACAGAAATTTCACAATTTGTATGGAAATAAAAAAGACCCTTAATAGCCAATGCAATCCTGAGAAAGAAAATGGAGCTGGAGGAATCAGGCTTCTGGTCTTCAGAATATACTACAAAGCTACAGTCATCAAGACAGTATGGTACTGGCACAAAAACAGAAATATAGATCAATAGGACTGGATACAAAGCTGAGAGCTAAATCCACACACATATGGTCACCTTATCTTTGCTAAAGGAGGCAAGAATATACAATGGAGAAAAGACAGCCTCTTCAATAAATGGTGCTGGGAAAACTGGACAGCTACATGTAAAAGAATGAAATTAGAACACTATCTAACCCTATACACAAAAATAAACTCAAAATGGAATAAAGACCTAAATATAAGGCCACACACTATAAAACGCTTAGAGGAAAACATAGGAAGAACACTCTTTGACATAATTTACAGCAAGATCCTTTTTGACCCATGTCCTAGAGAAATGGAAATAAAAACAAAAATAAACCAATGGGGCCTAAAGAAACTTAAAATCTTTTGCACAGCAAAGGAAACAATAAAAAAGATGAAAAGACAACCCTCAGAATGGGAGAAAATATTTGCAAACAAAGCAACTGACAAAGGTTTAATATCCAAAATATACAAGCTGCTCATGTAGCTCAACATCAAAAAAAAAAAAAAAATCAACCCAATCCAACAATTGGCAGAAGACCTAAATAGACATTTCTCCAAAGAAGATATACAGATTGCTAACAAACACATGAAAGGATGCTCAACATCACTAATTATTAGAGAATTGCAAATCAAAACTACAATGAGATATCACCTCACGCCGGTCAGAATGGCCATCATCAATAAATCTAGAAACAATAAATGCTGGAGAGGGTGTGGAGAAAAGGGAACCCTCTTGCACTGTTGGTGGGAATGTAAGTTGATATAGCCATTATGGAGAACATTATGGAGGTTCCTTAAAAAACTAAAAATAGAACTACCATATGATCCAGCAATCCCACTACTGGGCATATACACTGAGAAAACCATAATTGAAAAAGAGTCATGTACCACAGTGTTCATTGCAGCACTATTTACAATCGCCAGGATGTGGAAGCAACCTTAGTGTCCATCAACAGATGAATGGATAAAGAAGATGTGGTCCATATATATATAATGGAATATTACTCAGCAATAAAAAGAAACAAAATTGAATTATTTGTAGTGGGGTGGGTGGACCTCGAGTGTGTCATACAGAGTGAAGCAAATCAGAAAGAGAAAAACAAATACTGTATGCTAACACATATATATGGAATCTATAAAAAAAATGGCTCTGAAGAACTTAGGCACAGGACAGGAATAAAGACAGAGACGTAGAGAATGGATGTGAGGACATGGGGAGGGAGAATGGTAAGCTGGGAAGAAGTGAGAGAGTGGCATTGACATATATACACTACCAAATGTAAAATAGATAGCTAATAGGAAGCAGCCGCATAGCACAGGGAGATCAACTCAGTGCTCTGTGACCACCTAGAGGGGTGGGATAGGGAGGGTGGGAGGGAGGGACACACAAGAGGGAAGAGATATGGGGATATATGTATACGTATATAGCTGATTCTCTTTGTTATACCACAGAAACTAACACAACAATGTAAAGCAATTATACTCCAATAAAGATGTTAAAAAAAAGAGTGATGTGTAACATCATTTCCCCTTGCTCCACTCTCTCAATTATTTTCACTTTTGTTTCCATACACTAACAACAAAAATAAGAAAGAAAAATTAAGGAAATAATCCCCTTTGCCATCTCATCAAGAAGAATAAAATACCTAGGAATAAAAGTACCTAATGTAGCAAAAGACCTGTACTCCAAAAACTATAAGACACTGTTGAAAGAAATGAAAGATGATGCAAACATATGGAAAGACATACTGTGTTCTGACGTTGGAAGAGTCAATATTGTTAAAATGACTATACTAACCAAAGCAATTTACAGATGCAATGCATTCCCTATGCAATTACCAAGGGCATTTTTCCCAGAAATAGAACTGAAATCATAAAATTTGTATGGAGACACAAAAGACCGCAAATAGAAAGCAATCTTGAGAAGGAAAAGTGGAGCTGGAGGAATCAGGGTCCCTGAGTTAAGAGTATACTACAAAGCAATAATAATTAAAACAGTATGGTACTGGCACAGAAACATGTATACATGAATGGATCAGGATAGAAAGCCCAAAAGTAAACCCACACACCTATGGACAATTAATCTATGACAAAGGAAGCAAGAATATACAATGGAGAAAAGACAGTCTCTTCAGTAAGTGGTAATAGGAGAACTGGACAGCTACATGTAAAAGAATGAAATTAGAACACTATCTAACCCCATACACAAAAATAAACTCAAAATGGATTAAAGACCTAAATGTAAGACCAGATAATATGAAAGTCTTAGAGGAAAACATAGGAAGAACACTCTTTTACATAAATCACAGCAAGATCTTTTTCAATCCGTCTCTTAGAGTAATGGAAATACAAAGAAAAAGAAACAAACAGAACCTAATTTTATTTAAAAGCTTTTGCACAGCAAAGGATACCATAAACAAAACAAAAAGACTAGCCACAGAATGGGAGAAAATATTTGCAAAAGATGTGACCCACAAAGGATTAAGCCCCCAAATATACAAAGAGCTCATACAGCTCAATATAAAAAAAAAACACCTCAATCAATAAATGGGCAGAAGACCTAAATAGACATTTCTCCAAAGTAGACATACAGATGGCCAAAAAGTACATGAAAAGATGCTCAACCTCACTAATTATTAGAAAATGCAAATCAAAACTAAAATGGGGTATCACGTCACACCAGTCAGAATAGCCATTATCAAGCAAAAAAATCTACAAAAATTAAATGCTGGACAGGATGTGAAGCAAAGGAAACACTTCTACACTGTTGGTGGGAATGTAAATTGGTAGAGCCACTATGGAGAACAGTATGGAGGTTTCTTAAAAAACTAAATATAGAGCTACCATATGATCCAGCAATCCCATTCCTGGGCATATATTCAGAAGAAAACATAATACAAAAAGATACATGCATGACAATATTCATTGCAGAACAATTTACAATAGCCAAAACATGGAAGCAACCAAAATGTCCATTGACAGATGAATGGATAAAGAAGATGTGTTACATATATACAATGGAATGTTACTCAGCCATAAAAAATAATTAAATAAGGCCATTTGCAGCAACATGCATAGATCTAGAGATTATCATTCTATGTGAAGTTAGTCAGACAAAGACAAATATCATATCATATCACTTATGTGTGGAACCACAAAAAGTGATACAAAGGACACTAAGAAACCCCATGAAAACAAGAAATTATGAAACTCACTGGTAAAGCTAAATATATAATGAAATTCAGGAAGTGTTTTCTGGTGTTTTGTAAAGTACCTTTAACTAGCATAAAAGTTAAAAGACAATAATATTTAAAATATTGCAATAATTTGTTAATGAATGCACAATATAAAAAGATATGAATTGAGACATCAATTATATAAAATTTTGAGAGGGAATAACATATAGTTTTTGTAGACAACTAACGTTAAATTGTTATCAGCTTTACATAGGCTCTTATAACTACAGATGTTTTATGTAAGCCTCATGGCAATCACATAGCAAAAACTTACAGTAGGTAATAAAAATATATTTAGAAAGAAAACAAAGTATTACAATATGGAAAATCATCAATCGCAAAGAAAGGCAGTTACAGAGGAAGAAAGGAGCAAGGACACTACAAAATAGGCAGAAAATCATAAGGTGGCAATAGTAAGGCTTGATTTATCAATAGTTACTTTAAATGTAGATGGAATAAGTTATCTAATCAAAAGGTATAATGTAACTAAATGGATAATAAAAGACACAACTATATGTTGCCTACAAGAGACTCACTTCAGGTTTAAGGATGCACACAGTCTTAAACAAAAGAGATGAAAAAAAATATTTCATACAAATGGAAACCAAAAGAGAACAGATGTATTTATATCGACAAAATAAACTTTAACTTAAAGCTGTAACAAGAAACAAAGATGGTCATTATATAATGAAAAATAGACGAATTAATCAAGAGGACATAAACTTTGTAAATATATATTCACCCAATACAGGAGCATTTAAATATATAAGGCAAATATTAACAAACCTGAAGGGAGCAGAAATAGACAGCAATACAAAAAAGTAAGGGACTTCAATACCCCACTTTCAATAATGGATAGACCACTAGGCAGAAATTCAATATGAAAACAGAGATTTGATTAACTCCATAGGCCATATGGACCTAAAAAACAGCAAAATACATATATATAGGTAAATAACATATGGGACATTCTCCAAACTATTCTCCATATGTTGCTAGGCCATAAAAAGAAGTGTTAACAAATTTAAGGAGATTGATATCATATCAAGTGTCTTTTCAATCACAATGATACATAACTAGAAATCAGTAGCAAAAGGAAAATTGGAAAATTCACAACTATGTGGATATTAAACAAAACATTCCTGAACAACAAATAGGCCACTGAAGAAATCAAAAGGTAAATAAAAAATATCATGAGGAAAATGAAAATGGAAACACAACATGGCAAAAGATATGGGATGCAGTAAAAGCAGTTCTAAGAAGGAAGATTTTTTTTCTGGGTTTTTTTGTTGTTTTTTTTTTTTAAGATTTTTTTTTTTTTTGATGCAGACCATTTTTAAAGTCTTTATTGAATTTGTTACAATATTACTTTTTTTTTAAGTTTTGGGTTTTTGGCAGTGAGGAATGTGGGATCTTAGCTCCACAACCAGGGCTCAAATCAGCACCCCTTGCACTGGAAGGCAAAGTCTTAACCACTGGACTGACAGGGAAGTCCCTATCTATTTTATTTTATTTTATTTTTTAATTTATTGTTTGTTGTTGATTTTTAAGTCTTTACTGGAGTATAATTGCTTTACAATGGTGTGTTAGTTTCTGCTTTATAACAAAGTGAATCAGCTATACATATACATATATAATCTTATCTCCTCCTTCTTGTGTTTCCCTCCCACCCTCCATATTCCACCCCTCTAGGTGGTCACAAAGCACTGAGCTGATCTCTCTGTGCTATGTGGCTGCTTCCCTCTAGCTATCTATTTTACATTTGGTGCTGTATATATGTCCATGCCACTCTCTCACTTCTTCCCAACTTACCCTTCCTCCACCCTGTGTCCTCAAGTCCATTCTCCATGTCTGGGTCTTTATTCCTGTCCTGCCCCTAGGTTCATCAGAGACTTTTTTTTTTTTTTTTTAGATTCCATATATATGTGTTAGCATACAGTATTTGTTTCTCTTTCTGACTTACTTCACTCTGTATGACAGACTCTAGGTCCATCCACCTCACTACAAATAACTCAATTTCGTTTCTTTTTATGGCAGAGTAGTATTCCATTGTACATATGTGCCACATCTTCTTTATCCATTCATCTGTCAATGGACACCTAGGTTGCTTCCATGTCCTGGCTCTTGTAAATAGAGCTGCAATGAACATTGTGGTGCATGACCCTTTTTGAATTATGGTTTTCTCAGGGTATATGCTGAGTAGTGGGATTGCTGGGTTGTATGATAGTTCTAATTTTAGTTTTTTAAGGAACCTCCATACTGTTCTCCATAGTGGCTGCATCAATATACATTCCCACCGACAGTGCAAGAGGGTTCCTTTTTCCCCACACCCTCTCCACCATTTATTGCTTGTAGATTTTTTGATGACGGCCATTCTGACCGGTGTGAGTTGATACCTCATTAGAGTTTAGATATGTTTTTCTCTAATGATTTGTGATGTTGAGCATTGTTTCATATGTTTATTGGCAATCTGTATATCTTCTTTGGAGAAATGTCTATTTAGGTCTTCTGCCCATTTTTTGACTGGGTTGTGTGTGTTTATGATATTGAGCTGCTTGTAAATTTTGGAGATTAATCCTTTGTCAGTTGCTTCATTTCCAAATATTTTCTCCCATTCTGAGGATTGTCCTTTTGTCTTGTTTATGTTTTCCTTTGCCGTGCCAAAGATTTTAAGTTTCTTTAGGTCCCATTTGTTCATTTTGGTTTTTATTTCCATTTCTCCAGGACATGTGTCAAAAAGGATCTTGCTGTGATTTACATCATTGAGAATTCTGCCTATGATTTCCTCTAAGAGTTTTATAGTGTCCGGCCTTACTTTTAGGTCCTTAATCTATTTTGAGTTTAATTTTGTGTATGGTAGTAGGGAGTGTTCTAATTATATTCTTTTACACATAGCTGTCCAGTTTTCCCAGCACCACTTATTGAAGAAGCTGTCTTTTCTCCATTGTATATTCTTGCCTCCTTTATCAAAGATAAGGTGACCATATGTACGTGGGTTTACCTCTGGGCTTTCTACCCTGTCCCACTGATCTGTATTTCTGTTTTTCTGCCAGTACCATGCTGTCTTGATTACTGTAGCTTTGTAGGATAGTCTGAAGTCCAGGAGCCTGATTCCACCAGATCCATTCTTCTTTGTCAAGATTGCTTTGCATATTCGGAGTCTTTTGTGTTTCCCTACAAATTGTGAATTTTTTTGTTCTAGTTCTTTGAAAAATGCCATTGGTAATTTGATAGGGGATCATCGTGATTCATTGCCATTTGTTTCTAGGTATTTTTTGATTTCCTCTTTGATTTCTTCAGTGATCTCTTGGTTGTTTAGTAGTGTATTGTTTAACCTCCATGTGTTTGTATTTTTACAGATTTTTTTTCCAGTAATTGATATCTAGTCTCATAGCATTGTGATCAGCAAAAATACTTGATACAATTTCAATTTTCTTAAATTTACTAAGGCTTGATTTGTGACCCAAAATATGATCTATCCTGGAGAATGTTCCATGTGCACTTGAGAAGAAAGTGTATTCTGTTGTTTTTGGATGGAAAGTCCTATAAATATCAATTAAGTCCACCTTGTTTAATGTATCATTTAAAGCTTGTGTTTCCTTATTTATTTTCATTTTGGGTGATCTGTCCATTGGTGAAAGTGGGGTGTTAAAGACCCTACTATGATTGTCTTACTGTCAATTTCCCCTTTTATGGCTGTTAGCATTTGCCTTATGTATTCAGGTTCTCCTATGTTGGGTGCATAAATATTTACAATTGTTATATCTTCTTGTAGGAGTGATCCCTTGATCATTATGTAGTGTCCTTCTTTGTCTGTTGTAATAGTCTTTATTTTAAAGTCTATTTTGTGTGATATGAGAATTGCTACTCCAGCTTTCCTTGGATTTCCATTTGCATGGAATATCTTTTTCCACTCCCTCATTTTCAGTCTGTATATATCCCTAGGTCTGAAGTGGGTCTCTTGTAGCCAGCATATATATGGGTCTTGCTTTTGTATCCATTCAACTGGTCTATGTCTTTTGGTTGGAACATTTAATCCATTTACATTTAAGGTAATTATTAATATGTATGTTCCTATTCCCATTTTCTTAAATGTTTTGGGTTTGTTATTGTAGGTGTTTTCCTTCTCTTGTGTTTCTTGCCTAGAGAAGTTCCTTTAGCATTTGTTGTAAAGCTGGTTTGGTGGTGCTGAACTCTCTCAGCTTTTGCTTGTCTGTAAAGGTTTTAATTTCTCCATCAAATCTGAATGAGATCCTTGCTGGGTGGAGTAATCTTGGTTGTAGGTTTTTTCTCCTTCATCACTTTAAATATGTCCTGCCACTCCCTTCTGGCTTGCAGAGTTTCTACTGAAAGATCAGCTGTTAACATTTTGGGGATTCCCTTATATGTTATTTGTTGTTTTTCCCTTGTTGCTTTTAATATTTTTTCTTTGTATTTAATTTTTGGTAGTTTGCTTAATATGTGTCTTGACATGTTTCTCCTTAGATTTATCCTCCTATGGGACTCTCTGTACTTTCTGGACTTAATTGACTTTTTCCTTTCCCATATTAGGGAAGTTTTCAACTATAATCTCTTCAAATATTTTCTCAATCCCTTTCTTTTTCTCTTCTTCTTCTGGAACCCCTATAATTTGAATGTTGGTGCATTGGATGTTGTCCCAGAGGTCTCTGAGACTGTCCTCAATTATTTTCATTCTTTTTGTTTTATTCTGCTCTGTGGTAGTTATTTCCACTATTTTTTCTTTCAGGTCACTTATCCATTCTTCTGCCTCAGTTATTCTGCTATTGATTCCTTCTAGAGAATTTTTATTTTCATCTATTCTGTTGTTCATCATTGTTTGTTTGATCTTTAGTTCTTCTAGGTCCTTGTTAAACTTTTCTAGTGTTTTCTCCATTCTATTTCCAAGATTTTGGATCATCTTTACTATCATTACTCTGAATTCTTTTTCAGGTAGACTGTCTATTTCCTCTTCATTTGTTTGGTCTGGTGGGTTTTTACCTTGCTCCTTCATCTGCTGTGTGTTTTGTCTTCTCATTTTGCTTAACTTACTGTGTTTGGGGTCTCCTTTTTGCAGGCTGCCAGTTCACAGTTCCCATTGTTTTTGTTTTCTGCCCCCAGTGAGTAAGGTTGGTTCAGTGGGTTGTGTAGGCTTCCTGGTGGAGGGGACTGGTGACTGTGTTTTGGTGGATGAGGTTGGATCTTGTCTTTCTGGTGGGCAGGACTGCGTCTGGTGGTTTGTTTTGGGGTGTCTGTAACCTTATTATGATTTTAGGCATCCTCTCTGCTAATGGGTGACATTTTGTTCTTGTCTTGCTGGTTGTTTGGCATAGGGTGTCCAGCCCTGGAGCTTGCTGGTCTTTGAGTGGAGCTGGGTCTTAATGTTGAGATGGAGATCCCTGGGATTGCTTTTGCCATTTGATTTTATGCAGGGCCAGGTGGTCTCTGGTGGACCAATGTCCTTAACTTGGCTCTCCCACCATAGAGGCACAGGCCTGACACCCGGCTGGATTACCATGACCCTGTCAGTCACATGGCTCAGTAGAAACAGGACAAAGAAAGAAAGAAAGAAAGAAAGAAAGAAAGAAAGAAAAAATATATAAAATAAAAGAAAGTTATTAAAAATGATTAAAAATTTAAAAAATTAAAAAGTAATAAGAAAAAGAAAAAGAAGGAAAGAAAGAAAGAAAAGAGCAACCCAACCCAACCCAAAAACAAATCCACCAGGGATAACAAGTGCCACAAACTATACAAAAATAAATAAATAAAGACAGACAGAACCCTAGGACAAATGGTAAAAGCAAAGCTACACCAACAAAATCACACAAAGAAGCATACACATACACACTCACAAAAAGTGAAAAAGGAGAAAATATATATATTTCTATATATTAAACGAAAAAGGAAGAGAGCAACCAAATCCATAAACAAATCTACAAATGATAATAAACTCTAAATACTAAACTAAGATAAACATAAAACTGGAAAAAAATTAGATGCAGAACGCAAACCCCATGTCTACAGTTGCTCCCAAAGTCTACCATCTCAATTTTGGGATGATTCATTGTCTATTCAGGTATTCCACAGATGCAAGGTACATCAAGTTGATTGTGGAGCTTCAATCCACTGCTCCTGTGGCCGCTGGGAGAATTTTCCCTTTCTCTTCTTTGTTCGCACAGCTCCTGATGTTCAGCTTTGGATTTGGCCCTGGCTCTGCATGTAGGTCGCCTGAGGGCATATATTGCCACCCAGACAGGACGGGTTAAATAGCAGCTGATTAGGGGGCTCTGGCTCACTGAGGCCAGGGGGAGGGAGGGGTATAGAATGAGGGGCGAGCCTGCTGCAGCAGAGGCCCGTGTGACATTTCAACTGCCTGAGGCATGCCATGCGTTCTCCCAGGGAAGTTGTCACTGGATCACGGGAATCTGGCCATGGTGGGTGCACAGTTTCCCTGGAGGGGAGGTGTGGATAGTGACCTGTGCTTACACACAGGTCTCTTGGTGCTTGCAGCAGCAGCCTTAGTGTTTCATGCCTGTCTCTGGGATCCATGCTGATAGCCGCAGCTTGCGCCCAGCTTTGGAGCTTATTTAGGCGGTGCTCTGAATCCCCTCTCCTCATGCACCCCGAAACAGTGGTCTCCCTAAGAAGGAAGTTTATAGTGATGAAACCCTATGTAATAATGAAGGCAGATTTCATATTAAGAAAACCTAACATAACACTGTAAAGAACTAGAAAATAAATAATAAATTAAACTTACATTCAGCATAAGGAAGGAATTAATAAAGATTAGATCAGAAATATACAAAACAGAAACTAGGAAAATAATTTAAAAGTTAAAACTAAAAGTTGATATTTTGAAAATATTTTTAAAAATTGAAAAACCTTCAGCTTGACCAACTGTCCAAAGAATAATGGAGGGAAAATAATCCCATTTACAACAGCATCAAGAAGAATAAAATACTTAGGAACAAGTTTAACCAAGGAAGGGAAATATCTATGTACTGAAAACTATAAAATATGGATGCAAGAAATTAAGTAAGACACAACTAATTGGAAAGATATCAAAAATGCCTGGATTGTAAGACTTAGTATTTTTAAAAATCCATACTAATGCGATCTACAGGTTCAACACAATCGTTATCAAAATTGTTGTGACTGTTTTTTTACAGACAATACTTTAAAATCCTAAAGTTTATATAGAACCAGAAAAATACCATATTGCCAAAGCAATCTTGTACAAGGAAAGAAGAGGCGGAGGCATCACATTTCCTAATTTCAAAATACACTACAAACCTACAGAAATCAAAACAGTAAGGTACTCCCGTTTAAAAAAAAAAAAAAGACATATAGATAAATTAACAGGATATACATCCCAGAAATGAATCTGCAAATCTACAGTCAAATTACGTTTGAAGAAAAGTATCAAGAACAAACAATGGGGAAATTATAGTCTTTTCAATAAATTGTATTTGGAAAACTGGATATCCACATACAGAAGAAAGAAATTGGACCCTTATTTCACACTACATACAAAAATCAACTCAAAAGGAAAAAAAATGTAAACATATGTCCTGAAACTGTGAAACCACTTGAAGAAAATGTACAGAGGAAAGTTTCTTATCATTGTGGATATCACCCCAAAAACAAAAGCAACAAAACCTAAGATAGATAAGGGGTTTTCAATTCAACTAAAAAGCTTATGCAGAGTAAAGGAAACAACCTAAAACATAAAAAGACAACTGACTGAATCAGAGAAAATATTTGCATACCATACATCTGATGATAAATTAACATCCAAAAAATATAAGTAATACCTAAAACTCAATAACACAAAAACAAATAACCTCATTTAAAAATGGGCAATGAACCTGAATAGACATTTCTCCAAGAAGACCTACAAATGGCCAACAGAGAGATGAAAACGTTCTCAACATCACTAGTCATCAGGAAAATGCAAAGCAAAACCACAATGAGATATCACCTCACACTTGTTAGAATGGATATCAACAAGATAAGAGATAAGTGTTGGAGAAGATGTGGAGAAAAGGAAACACTGGTGCACTGTTGGTGGGAATGTAAAGTGGTACAGTCATAATGGAAAAGAGTATGGAGTTTCCTCAAAAAATTAAACATAATACTTCCACATGATCCAGCAAACCCAAGTCTGGATATATTGAAAGGGAATAAAATCACTATCTGAAAAATATATCTGCACTGTCAGGTTCACTGCAGCATTATTCACAGTAGCCAAGATATGAAAATGATCTTAAGTGTCAGTCAACGTATGAATGGACAAAAAAATTGCTATACATATATTGTTATGTATTAAAATACATATAAGACAATTTTATATAACACTGATCTAAAAAATAAGCAATTCCTGCCATTTGCAACAACATGGATGAATATGGAAGACATTTTGGTAAGTGAAATAAGCCAGACATAAAAAGACACATACTGCATGATCTCACTTATATGTGGAACCAAAAAAGCTGAACTCATAAAAGCAGAGAGTAGAATTGTGTTTGTCAGGGGCTGAAGTTTGGGAAAAATGAGTAGATATTGATCAAAGGATACAAAGTTTCAATTATGCAGGATTAATGATGTATAGAGATCTAATGGACAACAGGTTAACTATAGATAATAATAATGTACTGTATAAACGTACCTCCCACTTTTTGAAAATTTGCTTAACCATTAGCTGACTGATGAAGAAAATAAATAAAGAAGACCCAAATAAATAAAACCTGAAATAAAAAAGAAGTTGCAGCCAACACCATAACTGATGGACAAGGTCAATGAGAGGAAATGAAACAGTCTTTTCAGTGGCTATTAAAGCAAAATGCAAGTAAATAAATAAAAACTTTCTATTCACTATAAAATAAATCATAAGAGATTACTAGAAACAATTATATGGCAATAAATTGGACAACCTAGAAGAAATAGATGAATTCCTAGGAATGTACAATCTCCCAAGACTTAATCAGGAAGAAATACAAAATATGAAAGAACAATTACCAGTAATGAACTTGAATCAGTAATTTAAAAAATCTGAACAAACTAAAGTCTACGGCCAAATTGCTCCACAGGTGAATTCTACCAAATATTTGGAAAAAAAAATAACACTTATCCTTCTCAAGTTATTACAAAAAAAGGAGGAAGAAACACTTTGAACACATTCTGTGAGGCCAGCATCACTCTGACACAAAACAAGAGCACCAAAAAGAAAAATTACAGGTCATTATCACTGATGAATACAGATGCAAAAAAAAAACTAAACAAAATAATAGCAAACTGATTTTAACAATACATTAAGAGGATCATACATCATGATCAAGTGGGATTTATCCTACAGATGCAAGGATGGCTAAATATCCACAAATCAGTCAATATGATACACCATATTAACAAAGAATAAAAATCATATGATCATTGCAATAGATACAGAAAAACCTTTTGACAAAATTCAACGTCATTTATCATAAAAACTCTCAACAAAGTGTTACAGAGGAAACATACTTCAACATAATAAAGCCTATATGTGACAAATCTACAGCCAACATACTATTCAATGTTGAAAAACTTAAAGAATTTTCCCTAATATCAGGCACAAGACAAAGATGCCCACTCTCACCACGTTTACTTGATATAATATTGGAAGTCCTAGCCACAGCAATCAGACGAGAGAAAGAAATAAAAGTTGGAAATGAAGAAGTAAAACTATAACTTTTTGCAGGTAACATGATATTTTATATAGAAAATCCTAAAGATACCACCAAAAAGGTATTAGAACTAATAAATGAATTTGGTAAAGTTGCAGGAAACAAAATTAATACACAGAAAGCTGTTGCATTTCTACACACTAATAACGACCTATCAAAATGAGAAATTAAGAAAATAATCCAATTTACAATCGCATCAAAAATAATAAAA
The DNA here is from genome assembly GCF_028023285.1 of Balaenoptera ricei. Classification (NCBI taxonomy): domain Eukaryota; kingdom Metazoa; phylum Chordata; class Mammalia; order Artiodactyla; family Balaenopteridae; genus Balaenoptera; species Balaenoptera ricei. The sequence goes on along the minus strand of NC_082660.1, from coordinate 70,099,602 downwards.
TACCTGGGGATAAATCTACCAAGGAGGTAAAATGTCTGTACTCAAAAAACTATAAGACACTGATGAAATAAATTAAAGATGACACAAACAAATGGAAAGATATTCTATGCTCATAGGTAGGAAGAAGTAATATTGATAAAATAATCATACTACCCAAGGCAATCTACAGATTCAATGCAATCCTTATGAAAATACCAATGGCATTTTCCACAGAACTAGAATAAATAATTCTAAAATTTATATTGAACCACAAAAAGACCTACAATAGCCAAAACAATCTTAAGAAAGAAGAACAAACCTGAAGGAATCATGCTCCCTGATTTCAAACTATACTACAGAGATACAGTCATCAAAACAGTGTAGTACTGGTATCAAGTGAATAGAAAGGAGATCCCAGAAATGAACCCACACTTATATGGGCAATTAATCTGTGACAAGGTTGGCAAAATGTATAATGAGAAAAAGGTAGCTTCTTTAATAAATTGTGTTGGAAAAACTGGACAGCTAAATGCAAAATAATCAAACTGGACCACTCTCTCATTGGATGCACAAAAATAAATTCAAAATGGATTAAAAACTTAAATGTAAGACCTGAAACTATAAAACTAATAGAAGAAACCATAAGCAGTACAATCTTTCACATCAGTTGTCTTAATATTTTGGATATGTCTCTGCACGCAAGGGAAACAAAAGTAAAACTATACAAATAGAACTACATCAAACTAAAATGCTTTTGCACAGCAAAGGAAAATATCAACAAAGAAAAGGCTACCTGCTAAGTGGTAGAAGATATTTGCAAATAATAAAGGGTTAATATGCAAAATATATAAAGAGTTCATACAACTCAACATTTAAAAAAACCTGAATCTAAGGGGAAAAAAAAGTCATGAAGAACATATTGGTGAGACGGGAATAAAGACACAGACCTACTAGAGAATGGACTTGAGGATATGGGGAGGGGGAAGGGTAAGGTGTGACAAAGTGAGAGAGTGGCATGGGCATATATACACTACCAAACGTAAAATAGATAGTTAGTGGGAAGTAACCGCATACCACAGGGAGATCAGCTCTGTGCTTTGTGACCACCTAGAGGGGTGGGATAGGGAGGGTGAGAGGGAGGGAGATGCAGGAGGGAAGAGGTATGGGAACATATGTATATGTATAACTGATTCACTTTGTTATAAAGCAGAAACTAGCACACCATTGTAAAGCAATTATACTCCAATAAAGATGTTAAAAAACAAAAACAAACAAACAAACAAAAAATGGGCAGAGGATCTGAATAGACATTTTTCCAAAGAAGACATACAGATGGTCAACAAGGACATGAAAAGATGCTCAATGTCACTTCATCATCAAGGAAATGTAAATCAACCCACAATGAGATATCACCTCACACCTGTCAGAATGGCTATTATCAATAATACAACAAATAACGAGTGTTGGTAAGGATGTGGAGAAAAGGGAACCCTCATGCACTGTTAGTAGGAATGAAAATTGGTGCAGCTACTGTGGAAAACAGTATGGAGATTCCTCAAAAAATTAAAAATAGAACTACCATATGCTCCAGAAACTTCACTCCTGTGTATTTAAACAAAGAAAACAAAAACACTAATTAGAAAGATAGATGCACCCCTATTCACTGCTGCATTATTTACAATAGCCAAGATATAGAAGCAACTCATATGCCCATCAATAGAGGAATGGATAAAGAAAATGTGGCATATATGTACAATGGAATATTACTCAGCCATACAAATAATGAAATCTTACCATTTGTTACAACATGGATGAACCTAGAGGTTATTATGCTAAATGAAATATGTCAGACAGAGAAAGATAAGTACTGTATAATTTCACTTATATGTAGAATCTAAAAAATAAAACAGATGAACAAACATAACCAAACAGAAACAGAGTTATAGAGAACAAACAGGTGGTTGCCAGAAGGGAGTGGGGTGGGGAGAGAAAAGAAACAGTTGAGGGATACAAGAGGTACAAACTTCCAACTGCAAAATAGATAAGTCATGAGTGTGAAATGTACCGTGTGGGGAATATAGTCAATAACTATGTAATATCTTTGAATAGTGACATATCCTACCTAGACTTATCCTGGTTATCATTTTGAAATTTATATGAATACCAAAAATCATTATTTTGTGTAACAGGAACTAACATAGTGTTGCAGGTCAATTATATTTCAAAAACAAGCAAACAAACTCATAGAAAAAGAGAACAGATATGTGGTTACCAGAGGTGGGGGGTCTGGGGAAGGGAAATTGGATGAAGGCAGTCAAAAATACAATCTTCCAGTTATAAGATAAATAAGTACTAGGTATATGATGTACAACATGATAAATGTAATTAACACTGCTGTATGTTATATATGAAAGTTTTTAAGAGAGTAAATCCTAAGAATCCTCATCACAAAACATTTCTTCTTTAATTTTGTATCTATATAAGATGATGGATGTTCACTAAACTTATTGTGATCATCATTTCATGATGTATGTTAGTGAAATCGTTATGCTGTACACCTTAAACATATACAGTACTGTATGCCAAATAGATCTCAGTAAAACTGGAAGAAAAAAAAAACCCATCATGTTGCATACCTTAAATTTATACAATTTTTATTTGTAAATTATACTTCATAAAGCTGGAAAAAGTAAAATAAATTAAATTAAATAGTCAAACAAAAAAATAAGAAACAGTTTTAAATTGAATCTCTGCCTCTTACAGTTTGTGTAAATTTGTGTGAGATTTTTAGACTCTCAGGGACTGAATTTCCTCATCAATATAAATGGAAATAATAATAACTTTCTTATAAGCTAATTGAGATCATTAAATGAGAAAATCCCATGTAAAGCATTAGCATCATTCCTGGAATGTGGTAAATTCTCATTTGTTGTTATTTTATATTATATAATTAATTCAACAAATATTTATTGACCACCTATTATTTACCAGGTACTATGCTAAACAGACTAAAACGAGACTCCCATGGATTATACAAGCTAGTGAAAGAGATAGACATTTATATACCTGAAAGTCTTGAATATGAAAAATGTAATTGTGGCAAACAATATGAAGAATAGATACATTGTTTTCTGGGTTTTTATACTAGTAGAATGACTAAAGGAGGCTAGGGTGGGTTTCCTTAAGAGAGTGGCATAGTGGAAATGGGATTGAAAAAGAGTGAACTATTAGAATTATATGTTGGAGGAATAATCTACAGAGCTTGGTGTTTGAGTGGCTATGGGATATATGATAGAAGGAGGTGTCAATGACTACTTCCACTTTCTGAAGTGTGCAATGGGAAGGTAATATTTACTAAAATGGAAAATATTGATTGAGATACAGGTTCAACAAGTGAGTGTTGAATATTCAGTTTGAAAAATATTCTGTTTCACTTGCCTGGGTTACAGTTAAATGCAGATATTAAGTAGGTAGCTGAATATAACATTCTGGAATTTGGTAACTGGAAGTACAAATGTAAAAGTAAGCAGTGTATAGATAACAGTTAAAATTATAAGACTGGATGAGATTTCCTTTTGAGAGGAAATCCAGTAGAGAAAGAAAAGAGCACCCAGAATGAAACCCTGAGGAACTCCATATTTAAAAGACAAGATAGCAAAGGTAAAGAGCTTGAGATAAAGTGGATAAAGTTAAAAGTGTAATGCCATATAAGCCAAGGAAAGAGAGTGCTTTAAGAAGAGGGAGGTCAAATGTCCAATGATAAGAGACCAAATAAACTAGATTTTTTTCCATATAATTTTTCAACATAAAGATCATCGGCAAGATGGGTTTCAATGAAAGGGTGTAGGTGGGTGACTGATTGGAGTGAGTTGAGAAGTGACAGGGAATAGTGTAAATAATACCTTGAGAAACTTTAGAGTTGCCAGACAAAATACAGAAAGTTCTGTATTTTTATTTACTAAATGTCACAAACCTTGCCCATGTATAGACTGCCCTTTTAAAAAAGTTAGCTCTGAAGGACAATATAGAGATAGAGATAGAGATAGATAGAGATAGAGATAGAGATAGAGATAGAGATAGAGATAGAGACAGATAGATGATAGCTAGCTAGCTAGCTAGCTGGAGGGAGTGTGAAATCCAGAGATTTATATTTTTTAAGATGAAGAGAGTAGAATGTTTGAAAAATAACATATATCTCTAGGGACAAAATATACAAGGAGGTGAGCAGAAATGAACTTGTGTTTTAATTCCTTGAAAGTTTCCTGGGACTCAGGCATTCATTGAAGTGCCTACTATTTCCCCAGAAGATTGATTAGAGAGACCAGGGGCCACAGAAGGGGGTAGTAACCTAATATAATCATCTTTGGAATGTGAAAGATTATTGAAAGTTTATTTTAGAATTAGATGTGTGTCCTAATCAGTACTCATCTGACTTTCCAGAGGTCCATCCCAATCCCTTGTGAGGATGTTACATACACCAAACACTTGACTTGAACTTCATAAAATTCATAATTCTAAATTTTTGGCAAAATAGTTGATGCTATTGGAGACAGTCCAGCTCCATCTGGTCAGTGTTGTCATGAGTAGACTAAGATATTGCCCAGATACATAATCATGCTTCAATCCAGGAAAGTCCTGAAACACCATGTTCATAAAATTTTGGAAAATCGCCCAGACATAATAAAATACAAAAGGCATAATGGTTCATAAACACACCAGCCATACTGAGTGCAGAAAAACTTTTTTTCTGTTATCTCACTCCTGAAACCCTGCACTGTCACTGAACCTATGAAGAATAGGTAAGTGTCATTGTTAGTTGATGGAATCGTTAAAACAGGTTAGGGATCAGTTGGAGAAATCCTGTTCTTCCATATAGTTTTACCTATTGTTTCTACATAGAATGTAGGGATTCCAGCCCGGGAAATTGTTAGATAAATAAACGTTTACCCATGATTGGCTTCTGTATATTTTTATAATGCCAGAATCTTAAAAATTAAAAAAAAAATACATTTGTCCAATTAGAACATGTATACCTAAAGTTAAGGAGATAGCATACTTACAATGTCAGAGGGGAGTCAAAGACTCAGTCATAAAGGTGGAAAAGACATTTCATAAATTTGGTAGGTACAGAAACCTGAGGTATCCAGTATATCATGGTAAGCTGCATTTTAATTTGTAGAGAACTTTTCTGTCTCTTGGTTTGAAAATAACTTCTAATAAGGAGCATATTTATTTGAGGAATTCTTGTTTCAGATGGAAGTGCAGTGAACACCACAATACGTACAGCTAGAACTAGCCAAAGTACTTAAAAACAAAATGGAGAATATAAGTTATCTAGGTGATAATAGAGTCATGTGTCTCTCTCTAAGGAACGTGGGAGAAATCAGACATTGTTTAATGGACAGTGCCAGCCACATAAAATGATATCCCAGATGGAATCTGTTGGGAATGATGTTTATCAGCAGTGTTCATTAATACAAGAGAAATTTTAAGATGGTGTTAGAGCAAAACTTGATTTACAAAATTACTTTATGCTTCAGTCCACAATGATATATACGTAGAAATTAGTTCATGCCACTTTTAGAGTCATGGGTAAATGAAAGTGACTGATAATTTTGTCATTGGTGCCCAATACAGAGCCTGGCACACAGAAAATACTCAGTAGATCTCGAAGTGTGATGTTAGCAACATGGCTGAATAAGATGTTCCTCATTTGTAACCCACCTCAAAAAACAACAATTTGGCTTCCATTCACAGATAAAACACCTTTGTAAGAGCTGTGGTATCCAGAACTATTTGCCAAGATACCCAGGAAGAGTCTCACTCACCCATGCATCAGGCAATAGTCATACAGACCTTGGTCTCATCTGTGGACTCTGAAGTTGCTAATGAACCAGCTACAGCCCCTCTCAGTAGTGATCCAAGAGTCTCTGGAGGGCGCTGCCTCAGAAAATCACCCATGGATGAAAGAGTTTTTGTGGAAATACAGGTTTCCAGCAGAGAATTTCCAACACACCATTGGAGAAAAAATACAAGTTTGAATGCATTTGAGATGAGTACTGAATTATGAGTTGCATGGCTGGGAGGGAAGAAGCTGGAAGAGTAGTATATTGGATACTTGGAGGTCATTAAAGGGACTTGGATCCTACTACCTGCCTTGCAGACTCCATCAAGAACCTTGTCAATAAACCACTGTGGATGCCTCGACAATGGATACACCCAACTGGCTCATGGACACCGCAAAGGTTCTGCATGGCTCATCCACACATCCCTCTCTTCTTTGGCCAGATCCCTATGAATGCACCTAATGGTGGCATTAAGAGCAAATTTTGGCAGGTGGGTAATGAGCATACACAGAAAGCTAACATAAGTCTGCAGGCCAGGGACAGACAACAAACTTGTACTTTAGTGCCACATTTGGGAAAAAAAAGGGGAAGGCTGTCAGCACTTGTTCTGTTGCACTGTAGGACTGAGAGAAGACATACAAGTTTAAGAATTCTGCCACAAGACAGAGCAACAGAGCAAGAAGCATGGATCAGATGTACAATACCATAGAAGGTCTGAGAAAATCTAAGATCTCTAATACAGCTGATGGAAAATATTTCTCTTTGGAATGCAGTTAGTAATAACTGGAGGAGGTGAATGCTATTTCAAATGGGAAGACAGCAACACAAAACATCAAGGAATACAAAAAACCAAAGAAACATGACACCATCAAAGGATCCCAATAATCTCCTAGTACCAATCTCAAAGTCATGAGAATTTTTGATTTACCAAATAAATAATTCAAAATAGCTGTTTTTTGGGGTTTTTTTTAACTTTATTTTTTCACACACACACACTGTATTTTATTTTTACAAGAGATAAATAGACTGACACCAAGCATTGTAAATGGATGACCACAACAAAAGCAACAATGATTGCAATTACCAAACACGAAACACACTCATACTATGTCATAATATTGACATTCAGTCCAGTAATCCTCCACTGTAACAGCTCCTTTACTTTGCAGTGAAAATTGATTTGTATATTCTTTGCCTTTGAGTCCTTGCGGGATTTTTTTTTAATTATTCAAACAGAAAGTCACAAAAATTATAATCATCCTCATCAGTTCACTCAGTCCCATGTAATTAATTTTTTTTATCTTGATCTTTTGTTAGCACTTTTATGAGTTCATCAGTTTTTCACTAGAGTTCTGAAAATGCTTATTCATTCAGTTCAGCAGTACAGTCAGTTACCAGAAACCTGTACTTGTCAGAGTCTTTTCCATGAATTCTTTGAAGATGAAACCCTTTTATAGGAACATATTTGCAAAAGCATCAGAGTACACCCAGAACTGTCTGTAAATGACAAAAGACTTAAAAATGACCACGGTTAAAGATTTGATGAAAGTTCATAATAATACAATTGACAAGGACATTTAGTTATTTCTGAGCTATACATTTTAAAGTAATAACTAGAATTATGCAAAAAGGTACAGAAAGACAATTTAACAATTGGGAAAATAATGCAGGGACACAATGAGAAGTTTAACAAACAGATAGAAATCATAAAAAAGAACAAAATAGAAATACTAGAGCTGAATATTGCAATTAATAAAATTAAAATGCAATAGAAAGCATAAACATCAGAAGGGATCAAGTAGAAAAAAACTCTGTATGCCAGAAAAAGGAACTTTTAAATTATCAAGTAAGATGAAAACAAAGAAAAAATAATGACCCAACAAAGAAAAGTCAAGGACTATATGGCTTCATTGCTAAATTCTACTGAAAAAGTAAAGAATTACTACCAATCCTTTTCAAACTCTTTCAAAAAATAAGAGAAGGAAACACATACAAACTCATTTTACGAGGTCAGCATTAGCCTGAAAACAAAATCAGACAGGGACACTACAATATAGTAAAATTACAGCCCAACAACACTGATAAACATAGATGCAAAAATCCTCAACAACATATTAGCAAACTTAATTAAACAATACATTAAAATATTATACTCCATGATCAAATGGGATTTGGTCCATGGATGCAAAGATGGCTAAACATGCACAAATCAGTCAATGTGATACACCACTTTAACAAAATAAAGGATAAAAATCACATGATAATCTCAAAAGATGCAGAAAAGCATTTGATAAAATGTGGTATACATTCTTGATAAAAATTCTCAACAAAGTGTGTATAGAGGAAATGTACTTCAACATAATAAAGACCATATAGAACAACCCCACAGCTAACAACATTCTCAATGGTAAAAAGTTGAAAGCTTGTCTTCTAAGATCAGGAATAAGACAAAGATGACCACTTTTGCCACTTTTATACAAAATAGTACTGGAAGTCCTAGCAAGAGCAATTAAACAAGAAAAAAGTGATTCAAAGAAAAAAGTAGAACTTTTTTTATTTACACACATATATATATAAATATATAAATCCTAAAGATGCCACCAAAAAGCTGTTAGAGTAAATAAATGAATTCTGTAAACTTTCAGTATACAAAGCAATATGCAAAGTTAGTTGCATTTACTTAAACTAATAACAAATGATTAGAAACAGAAATTAAGAAAACAAGCCAATTCACAACTACATCAAAAAGAATAAAATACACAGGAATAAATTTAGCCAACAAGTTAAGAAGTCTGTACACTGAAAACTATAAGACAATGATAATATGAATTGAAAAAGACACAAAATTAATGGAAAAGTATTCTGTGCTCCTGAATTCAAAGAATTAATACTGTTAAAATATCAATACAACACAAAGCAATGTACAGATTCAATACATTGCCTATCAAAAGTATAATGACATGTTTTGTGGAAATAAAACAAATAATCCTAAAATTCACATGAAACTACAAAAATCCCCATGTAGCCAAAGCAATCTTAGGAAAGAGAAATAGAGTTGGAGGCTTCACACTTCCTGATTTCAAACTATCTTACAAAGCTATAATAATCAATACACTATGTTATTGACGTAAAAACAGACACATAGATAAATGGAACAGAATAGAGAGCCCAGAAATAAACCCATGCACATATGGTCAATTAATTTGTAGCATTAATTTATGAAAAAGAAGCCAATAATATAAAACGGTGAAAGGATAGTCTCTTCAATAAATAGTATTGTTAATACTGGACAGTCACATGCAAAAGAATGAAACTGGACCAATATATTACACCATACACAAAAATCAACTCAAAGTGGATTTTAAAGACTTGAACTTAAGACCTGAAACCATAAAACTCCTAAAAGAAAATGTAGAGGAGGAGCTCCTTAACATCAGTCTTGGCAATGATTGTTTGGATTTGACACCAAAAGCAAAGATAACAAAAGCAAAAATAAACAACTGGAACTACATCAAACTAAAATGCCTTTGCATAGCAAAGAAAACCACCAAAAAAAATGAAAAGACAACCTACCACATAGGAGAAAATATTTGCAAACCATATATCTTAGAAGGAGTTAATACCTAAAGTTTAGATATAACTCATACAAGTCAATAGAAAAAAATCCAATTAAACAATAAGCAGAGTATTGAATTGACATTTTTTTTTCAGTGAAGACATACAGATAGCCAAAAGGTATATGAAAAAGTACTCAACATCACTCATCATCAGGGAAATGCAAATCAGAGCTATGAGCTATCACCTTACACCTGTTAGAATGCCTACTATCAAAAAGACAGGAAACAACAAGTGCAAAGATGTGGAGAAAAGGGAATCCTCATGCACTATTGATGGAAATGTAAATTGGTCTGGCCATTTTAGAAAACAGTATGGAGGTTCCTCACAAAATTGCAATTCCACCTTGGAGTATTTACCTAAAAGAAACTAAACCACCATCTTAAAAAAAATGTGCATCTCCTTATTCATTGCAGCATTATTTAAAATAGCCAAGACATGTAAATATCTTGGTGTCCATTGGCAGATGCATAGATTAAAGAAAATGTGGTGAAATATACAAAAGAATACTATTCAGCCATAAAAAAGGAAATCCTACCATTTACATCCACAATGATGTAACATTAGGGCACTATGGTAAGCTAATTATGTTAGACAGGGAAAGAGAAATCCTATATGATCTTATTATATCTGGAATCTAAGAAAACTAATATATACAGAGGGCTGATTGGTAGTTGCCAACAGCAAGTTATTGGGAGTGGGTAAAATAAGTGAAGGTGGTCAAAATGAACAAAGTTCCAGATATAAAATAAATGATTCCTGGTGATGTAATATACAGCATGGTGACTATAGTTAACAATGTTGTATTGTATATTGAAAATTGCTGAGAGTAAGTCTTAAAAGTTCTCATTACAGAAAAAAGGTTGTAAATATGTATGGTGATGGATGTTAACTAAATTTATTGTTGTAACCATTTTGCATACAAATCATTATGTCTTACACCTAAAACTAATACAGTGTTGTATCTCCATTATATCTCAACAACAACAAAAATCTAAAGAATAAAAAAAAAGGTGAAAAATGCTACATATTCTATGGGAATCAATGAAAAGAAACAATTTTCAAATTATTTGAGTCCCAGAAGAAAAAGGGAGAAGGGTGCAGAAAACTTATTTAAACAAATAATGGCTGAAATCTTCCCAAATTTGGGGAGGAATTTTGATATCCAAGTTCATGAAGCTTATGGTTCACCAAATAAACTCACTTAAAGATATCTTCTACAAGACACATAAGAAAGAAAACGATCAAAACCAAAAAAACAAAGAGGGAAGAAGCTTGTAACTAATGAGGAAATTTGTACAAGGCTATCAGCAGATTTCTCAGAAGAAATCTACAGGTCAGGAAAAAATGTGATGATATATTCAAAGTGCTGAAAGTGGGAAAAAGAAAACCCTGCCAATCAAGGATACTCTGTCAAAGTTTTTTTCAGAATTGAAGGAAAGGTAAAGACTTTCTCAGACAAACGAAAGCTAAGGGAGTTAATCATTACTAGACTTAACTTACAAGTTGTTGTTGAAAGGATGCTAACTAGTAACATAAAACATAAAATTATATATCACACTGGTAAAGGTAAATATATAATAAAATTCAAAATATTCTGTTTTGTAATATGGTGGTGTATTAATCATTGAACTCTAGTATAAAGGTTAAAGGATAGAGTATTAAAATATAGATTAAATAATTTGTTAATGAATAGACAATCTAAAATGAGGTAAATTGCAAAATCAAAAACATAAAGGAGATGTAAAAAGGTAGAATTTTGGACATGATCAAAGTTAAATTGCTCGTGTAAAATAGGTGTTATATCTATAAGATATGTTATGTATGTAACTTGTGGTACCTATAAAGCAAAAACTTACAATAGATTCACAAAAGATAAAGAGAAGACAATGAAAGTATAACACTGTGGAAAATCACCATTCACAATGGAAGACAACAAGAGAGGGAGAAATGAACAAGGAACAAGGGAAACAAAACTGGAAGAAAACAATTAATAAGAGCATTAGTAAGTTTTACCTATCAGTAATTACATTTTGTGTAGATGGCTTAATTTCTCCAATCAAAAGGCATAGTGTGGCAGGTTGGATCAAAAACAAGACCAACGATATGCTATTTACAATAGATTCACTTCACCTTCAAAGACAAACATAGCTCCAAAGTGAAGGGACGAAAAAAATATTCCATAAAAGTGGAAGCCAAGAGACCATAAGTAGCTATACTTATATGAAAAAATAAACTTTAAATCAAAAACTGTAACAGGAGACAAAGAAGTTTCTTATACAATGACCAAGGGATCAATTAATCAAGAGAATATAACAAGCATAGATGTATATGTACCCGATATTGTAATAGCTAATGATATTAAGCAAATACTAACATAACTGTAGGGAGAAATAGATGATGATACAATAATAGCAGTAGAGTTCAATACACACTTTCAACAAAGGAGAGATTATCCAGGTAGACAATCAATAAAGAAACTTTGGGCTTGAACTATGCTTAGACCAAAGGAACCTAAAAGAAATGTATAGAACATTCCATCCAACAGCAGCAGCAGAATATACATTCTTTTCAAGAGCACATGGACATTCTCCAGGGTAGACCATATGATATAGCACAAAACAACTCTTAGCAAAGAAGAAGATTAAAATTATATCTAGTACATTTTCAACCACTATGATGTAAAACTAGAAATAAAAGGAGGAAAACTGGAAAATTCACAAAATTGAACAACAAACACCTGAAAAAAATATTGACTCAAAGAAGATCTAAAGGGGAATTACAAAATATATTGAAACAAATGAAAATGAAAACACAACATACCAAAATTTATGGGATGCAGTGAAAGCAGTTTTAAGAGAAAATGTTTTAGCCATAAATGCTTACATAAAAAAAGGATATCAAAATAAACAGCCTAACTTTCAAGAATCTAGAAGAAGAACAATTCAATACCTCAGTTAGCATAAGGAAACAGATAACAAATGGAGCAGAAATGAATGAAATAGACATAACAAAAAAAGATAAAATGGACAAACATTTAACTAGACTAAGACAAAAAGGGAGAAGTCTCAAATAAATCAAATCAGAAATGAAAGAGGTTATATTACATCTGATACTACAGAAATACATAGGCTCATAAAAGATTACTATGAACAATTATATGCCATCAGATGAGATAACCTAGAAGAAGTGGATAAATCCCAACAAACATACTACATACCAACAGTGAATCAGGAAGAAATAGAACATCTAAACAGACCAATAATGAGTAAAGAGGTTGAATCAGTAATCAAAACTCTCACAACATAGGAAAACCCAGGACAAGAGAGTTTCCCTGGTGAATTCAATAAACATTAAGATAATGCCACTTCTTTTCTAATCCCCTGAAAAAAATTGAAAAGGAGGGAACATTTCCAAACTCATTCTATGAGGCCAACATTACACTGATACCAGACATTAGAGGAAAAGAAAAATGCAAGCCAATATCCATGATAAATATAGATGAAGAAATTTTAACAAAGAACTAGCAAACTTAATCAAACAACACATTGAAAGGATCATATATATTGATCAACTGAGATTTATCCCTGGGATACAAGGTTGGTTCAACATATGCGAATCAATAAATATGACACAATACATTAATAGACTGAAGGACAAAAAGTATATGATCATCTCAATAGATGTAGAAAAAGCATGTGACAAAATATAACATCCTTCATGATAAAAACTCTCAACTGATTTGGTATTGAGAAATGTATCTCAACACAATAAGGGTCATATATGACAAGACCACAGCTAACATCATACTCAGTGCTGAAAGTTTGAAATCTTTTCCTCTAATATTAGGACATGAATATTCATGTCCTCTTTCACAACTCTTATTCAACATAATACTGAAAGCCCTAGCCAGAGAAATCAGGCAAGGAAAAGAAATAAGAAGCATCCAATTAGGAAAGAAAGAAGTAAAATTGTGTTTATTTGCAGATGATATGATCTTAAATGTAAAATCCTGAAGACTCAACACAATACTGTTATAACTAAGAAATAAATTCAGCAAAGTGGCAAGATATAAAATCAACAGAAATCAGTTGTGTTCTATACACTAACAATGAATATCTAAAAAAGAAGTACAGAAAAAAAAATATCATTCACAATAGCATAAAAATCAAAGACTTAGGAATAAAAATTAAAAAGAAATAAAAAGACTCAAGAATAAATTTAACCAAGGAAATAAAAGATCTGTACACTAACTAAAAACTATTAGACTTTGATGCAAGAATTTGAGGAAATACAAATGGAATTATATCCCATGTTGAGGAATCAGAAGAATATTGTCAAAATACCCATACTACCCAAAGTCCTGTACAGATTTAATATAATCTAAATCAAAATCCCAGTGGCATTTTCCACAAAAATAGAAAAAAACAATTCTAAAATTTGTGTGCAACCACAAAATGCCACAAATAGCCAATCAATCATGAAAAAGAACAAAGCTGGTGGCATCATACTTTCTCTTTTCAAACTATAATACAAATCTGTAGTCTGGTCCTGGCAGAGAAATAGACACATAGATCAATGGAACAGAATAGCAAGCCCAGAAATAAACATTCACAGATATGGTGAGCCTAATATTTTCCAAGAGAGCAAAGAATACTCAATGGGAAAGAATAGACTCTTCAATGAATAATATTGGTAAAACTGGAGAACCACATGCAGAAGAGTGAATTTGGGCCCCTATCTTACACAACTCACAAAAATTAACTCCAAAATGGATTAAAGACTTAAACATAAGACCTGAAACCATACAACTTCTACAAGAAAAAAATATTGAAAAAGCTCTTTGGCATTGGTTGTGGCAAAGAGTTTTTGTATATGACACCAGAAGCTAAAGCAACAAAAGCAAAAATAAATAAACAGAACTACATCAAACTTAAAAGCTCTTCATAACAAAACAAAGAATCAGCAACATAAAAAGGTGACATATGGTATGGGAGAAAATATTTGAAAATCATATATCTGATAAAATGTTAATATCCAAAATATATATGGAACTCATACAAATCAAGAGCAATAAAACCAACAATCTGATTTAAAAATGTGCAGAAGAATTGAACAGTCTTTTTTTTTTAACATCTTTTTTAGAGTATAATTGCTTTACAATGGTGTGTCAGTTTCTGCTTTATAACAAAGTGAATCAGTTATACATATACATATGTCTCCATATCTCTTCCCTCTTGCATCTCCCTCCCTCCCACCCTCCCTATCCCACTCCTCTAGGTGGTCACAAAGCCCTGAGCTGATCTCCCTGTGCTATGCGGCTGCTTCCCACTAGCTATCTATTTTACGTTTGGTAGTGTATATATGTCCATGCCACTCTCTCACTTTATCCCAGCTTACCCTTCCCCCTCCTCGTATCCTCAAGTCCATTCTCTAGTAGGTCTGCATCTTTATTCCTGTCTTGCCCCTAGGTTCTTCTGACCATTTTCTTTTTTTTTTTTTTTAGGTTCCATATATATGTGTTAGCATACGGTATTTGTTTTTCTCTTTCTGACTTACTTCACTCTGTATGACTGTCTCTAGGTCCATCCACCTCACTACAAATAACTCAGTTTCGTTCCTTTTTATGGCTGAGTAATATTATATTGTATATATGTGTCACATCTTTGAATTGAACAGTCTTTCTTTTCCAAAGAAGGCATGCAAATCGCCAATATATACAATGAAATGTTATCACTATTATTGAATAGTGAATGAATAATAATTGAATGAATAATTGAATGAATATCACTAATTATTAGGGAAATTCAAAGCAAAACCACAGTGAGATATTACCTCACACCTGTTAGAATGGCTGTTATCAAAAAGACAAGAGATAACGAGAGTTGGCAAGGGTGTGAAGAAAAGGGAAAACGTGTGTACTGCTGCTGGGAAAATAATTTGTACAGACACTATGGAGGTTCCTCAAAAAATTTTGAAAAATAGAACTACCAGCAACTCCAATTCTGAGTACTTATAAAGTAAATAAATCAGTATTTCAAAGGGATATCTGCATTTCTGTAATTATTACAGCATTAGTCACAATAGCCAAGATATGGAAACAACCTAAGTGTCATCTATGGATGAATGGATAAAGAAAATCAAATAATTGAATATTTATTATTCAGCAATGAGAAAGAAGTAAGTCTTACCACTTGTAACAACATAGAAGGAACTTTAGGACATTATGATAAGTGAAATAATGACAGAGAAAGACATCTATTAGATAATATCCTTTTTTTTTTTTATAATATCCTTTGAATGTGGAATTTAAAAGAGCCACACTCATAGAAACAGAGAATTGTACAGTGCTTCCTTGGGCTTGGTGGTTGGAAATTATGTAGATGTTAATCAAATTGTACAAACTTCCAGTTATTCTGAGGATCTAATGTAAATGATGACTATAACAAACAATTTTGTATTATGTAGTTGAAAGTTATTTAGAGTGTATCTTCACAGTGGCTGCACCAATTTACATTCCCACCAACAGTGTAGGAGGGTTTGTTTTTCTCCACACCCTCTCCAGCACTTATTATTTGTAGACTTTTTGATGATGACCATTCTGACCAGTGTGAGGTGATACCTCATTGCAGTTTTGATTTACATTTCTCTAACAATGAGCGAGGCTGAGCATCCTTTCATGTGCCTATTAGCCATCTATATGTATTCTTTGGAGAAATGTCTTCTTACAACTTCTGCCCATTTTTTTAATTGGGTTGTTTGTTTTTTTTGATATTGAGCTGTATGAGCTGTGTGTATATTTTGGAAATTAATCTCTTGTCAGTCACATCATTTGCAAATATTTTCTCCCATTCCTTAGGTTGTCTTTACATTTTGTTTATGGTTTCCTTTGCTGTGAGAAACCTTTTAAGTTTAATTAGGTCCCATTTGTTTATTTTTGTTTTTATTACCATTACTCCAGGAGGTGGATCAAAAAAGATCTTGCTGTGATTTATGTCAAAGAGTGTTCTGCCTAAGTTTTCCTCTAGAGTTTTGTAGTATCTGGTCTTGCTTTTAGGTCATTAATCCATTTTGAATTTATTTTTATATATGGTGTTAGAGAATGTTCTAATTTCATTATTTCACATGTAGCTGTTCAATTTTCCCTGCACTATTTATTGAAGAGACTGTTTTTTTCTCCATTAAAAAACTAAAAATAGAGTTACCATGTGATCCAGGGATCCCACACCTGGGCATATATCCAGAAAAAAATATAATTCAAAGAGATACATGTACCCCAATGTTCATGGTGGCACTATTTACAATAGCTAAGACATGGAAGCAACCTAAATGCCCATCGATAAAGAAGATGTGATATATATTTATATATATATGGTGGGATATTACTCAGCCATAAAAAAGAATGAAATAATGCCATTTGCAACAACATGGATGGACATAGAGATTATCATACTAAGTGAAGTAAGCCAGAGAAAGACAAATATCATATGATAATGCTTATATGTTGAATCTAAAAAAATGATACAAATGAACTTACTTACAAAACAGAAATAGATTCACAGACATAGAAAACAACTTATGGTTACTAAAGGGGAAAGGGAAGAGGGACAAATTAGGAGTTTGAGATTAACAGGTACACACTACTTTATATTAATAAATAAATTATGCAAACAAAAAAATCTACCTTTGCATCTGGGAAATTATTTAGAAACTGGACTAAGTAATGTTTGCTGAATAAATGAACAAAGTAATTATATGACCATCATTTTAGATGTTAGTTAAACTTATTCCATTAAGTGTTAGAAAAATACATTCCAACAATTTCCTGTCAGGACACTGAAGTACATATATTGATTCAACATGTATTTTTTGATATATATGCCCAGAAGTGGGATTGCTGGATCATGTGGTAACTCTTACTTTTTAAAGGAACCTCCATACTGTTCTCCATAGTGACTGCACCAATTTACATTCCCACCAACAGTGCAGGAGAGTTGCCCTTTCTCCACACCCTTCCCAGCATTTACTAATTGTAGAATTTTTAATGATGGCCATTCTGACTGGTGTAAGGTGATACCTCATTGTTTTATTGATTTGCATTGCCTTAATAATTAGTGATGTTGAACATCTTTTTATGTTCCTGTTGGACATCTATATGTCTTTTTGGAGAAATGTCTATTTAGGTCTTCTGCCCATTTTTTGATTGGGTAGTTGGTTTAGATAGATAGATAGATGATAGATAGATAGATAAATAGATAGATAGATAGATAGATAGATAGATTAAGCTGTATGTGTTGTTTGTATATTTTGGAGGTTAATCCCTTGTTGCTCGCATCATTTGCAGATGTTTTCTCCTATTCATTAAGTTGTCTTTTCATTTTGTTTACAGTTTTCTTTGCTGTGCAAAAACTTTTAAGTTTACTTAGGTCCCATTTGTTTATTTTTGCTTTTATTTCCATTACCCTAGGTGATGGATCCAAAAAAGTATTGCTGTGATTTATGTCAAAGAGTGTTCTGCCTATGTTTTCCTCTAGGAATTAGATCTTTTTTTCCCTCTAATAAAATGAGTCCTTACAAAGAGAAAAACAACACACTGGATGAGAAAAAATAGCAAGTTTTAATGACACTTCCCGCCACCACTAAACACAGTGGGAAGGAACAAAATGATCCCTAAAGTAGGTTAAAGGAACAGTTAAAGTTCTCACCACTCCAGGCAAAGAATGAAACACACTAATGGTAGAAAGATAAAACACATCAGTATCAACAATAAATTCCTCTCTGTACTATGCTGGATCTTCACCATCCTGCTAAGAGAGTGACAGAAATTCCATCCACAGATTCTACTAGATGTAACAACAGTGGCACAAAGTTGTTATGTCAGGCTGCTCTAGAGAGAGGGTCAAAAAAACCCACTCTTTTACAGAGTGAGTTGGGTAAAATTATGACTCTTGTTGAGAGTTTTCAATTATTTGTTAATTTTACACATACACAAATAACTTAGAAAATCCCTCAAATTATCTCACTAAAAGCACAATATGCTCAGAAATGATTTCAGCAAGGTAGCAGTATAGAAGATTAACATACAGAAGTCTGTTTTATTTCTTTACACTAATAATAAAATATCTGAAAGGGAAAGTTTAAAAATCCCATTTAAAATCACATCAAAAACAATAAAATACATAGGAATAATCTCAATCAAGGAGGTGAAAGACCTATACACTGAAAAATGTAAAACTTTGATAAAGAAAATTGAAGATGGTTCAAAGAAATGGAAAGTATCCCATGCTCTTGGATTGGAATAATTAATATTGTTAAAATGGCCATACTACCCAAATCATTCTACAGATTTAATGCAATCCCTATCAAAATAAACATGACAATTTTCACAGGACTAGAACAAATACTCCTAAAATTTACATGGGACTAAAAAGACCCAAACTGCCAAAGCAATCCTAAGGAAAAAGAACAAAGCTGGAGGTATAACCCTTCTAGACTTCTGACTATACCACAAAGCTGCAATAATCAAAACAGTGTGGTGTTGGCATAAAAACAAACATACAGATCAGTGGAACAGAACAGAGAGCCCAGAAATAAACCCACACACCTATGGTCAATTAATCTACAACAAAGGAAGAAAGAATGTAAAATGGAGAAAAGACAGTCTCTTCAACCAGTGGTGTTGGGAATGCTGGACAGCTACCTGTAACTGATGAATTTAGAACACTTTCTCACACCAATATTCAAAAATAAACTCAAAATGCTAAAGTCCTAAATGTAAGACATGATACCATAAAACTCCTAGAAGAGAATATAAGCAAAACATTCTCTGACATAAATCATGGCAATAGTTTCTTAGATCAGTCTCCCAAGCAAAAGAAATAAAAGCAAACAAACCAATGGGTCCTAACCAAACTTAAAAGTTCTTGCACAGCATAGGAAACCATCAACAAAATGAAGACAACCAATGGAGTTGGAGAAAAAATTTGCAAACAATGCAGCTAACAAAGGGTTAATATGCAAAATATATAAATACATACAGCTCAGTATCGAAAACACAAGTAACCCAATCAAAAAATGGGCAGAAGACCTAAATAGACATTTCTCCAAGAAGACATACAGATGTCCAAAATGCACGTGAAAAGATGCTCAACATTGCTAATTAGCAGAGAAATGAAAATCAAAACTACAATGAGGTACCACCTCACACTGGTCAGAATGGCCATCATTAAAAAGTCTGCAAATAATAAATTGTGGAGAGAGTGTGGAGAAAAGGGAACCCTCCTACACTGTTGGTGGGAATGTAAATTGGTACAGCCACTATGGAGAACAGTGTGGTGGTTCCTTAAAAAAAACTATAAATAGAGCTACCATATGATTCAGCAACCCCAGTCTTGGACATATATCCAGAGAAAACCATAATTCAAAAAATACATGCACCTGAATGGATAAAGAAGATGTGGTATATAAATGCAATGGAATTTACTCAGCATTAAAAAAGAATTAAATACTGTCATTTGCAAAGTGGATAGACCTGGAGAATATTATATTTAGTGAAGTAAGTCAGACAGAGGAAGACATATGCTATATGATATCACTTATATGTGGAATGTAAAATATAGTACAAATGAATCTATGTCCAAAACAGAAACAGACTCACAGACTTTGAAAACAAACTTATGGTTACCAAAGAGGAAAGGGAGGGGGAGGTATAACTGAGGAGTATGGGAGTAGCAGTATTTATATGTAAAATATATAAGCAACAAAAATATACTGTGTAGCACAGGGAATTATATTCAATATCTTGTAATAACCTATAATGGAAAGCAATCTGAAAAAAAATATATATGTATAGATATAACTGAATTACTTTGCTGTACACATGAAAGTATCACAATATTATAAATCAACTATACTTCAATAATAAAAGATAGTGTGATCCTAGCATGAGGACATACCATAGAGAAAAGGAAAAACTGGCATTTATAAACAAACTTACAAAATATGGTCATCTGATTTACAACAAGTATATTTATGTCTTCAAAAGATAAAAGGTGTTCTTTTTGGATAAATGGTGCTTGGGACAGTTGGATATCTTTATGTAAAACAATGAATCTTAACTCCAACTCACACTATACACAACTATTAATTTCAAATGGATTGTAAATGTAAATATACAAGAAAATCAAGAAAGTTTCTAGGAAAAGACATGACAACATCACACAAAAATCATTCACTATACAATAAAAGATTTATAATTTGATCTTTACTAAAATTACTAACTTCTATTCATTTAAAAACAATCCTGGGACTTCTCTGGTGGCACAGTGGTTGAGAATCTGCCTGCCAATGCAGGGGACACGGGTTCGAGCCCTGGTCCGGGAAGATCCCACACGCCTCAGAGCGGCTGGGCCCGTGCGCCACAAGTACTGAGCCTGCGCATCTGGAGCCTGTGCTCCGCAGCAAGAGAGGTCACGATAGTGAGAGGCCCGCGCACCGCGATGAAGAATGGCCCCCACTTGCCACAACTGGAGAAAGCCCTCGCACAGAAACGAAGACCCAACAGAGTCATAAATAAATAAAAATAAATAAATTTTAAAAATAAATAAATAAATAAAAAATAAAAACAATCCTTAAGAGAGTGAAAATGTGAGCTACAGACTTGGAAAATATATTTGAAATGTAGATAATAGTAGAGGGTGAGAGATAAAATGAGAGAGAGAGAGGGATCTGACAATAAATTAGTTTCCTGAATATATACAACCAAAAAACCTCCTAGTAAGCCCTAACCTATAAATAATTACTTTCAATGTAAGCACATAAAATTCTCCAGTTAAAAGACAGAATGGTTGAATGAATAAAAAATATTCCAACAATATGCTGCCTTCAAGAGACTCACTTTAGCCTTAGACATAAAGAGACTTAGAGTGAAGGGATAGAAAAAGACATTTTAAGCAAATAGTAACCAAAATAACCAGGGGTAGCTATACTTATATTAAAAAAATACACTTTAAATTAAAAATGGTAAAAAGAGACAAAGGAAGTCATTATATAATGATAAAGTGGTCACTCTTTCAAAAAGATATAACAATTGTAAATATTTTCATACCCAATATCGGAGCACCTAAATATATAAAGGAAAAAATAATCACTAAAAGGAGAAATAGACAGTGATATAGTAATAGTTAAGGATTTTAAAACCCAACTCTCAACAATGGATAGACCATGCAGACAGAGAATCAATAAAGAGGCAGCAGATTTGACAACACCATAGGCCAAATGTACTTAACAAATACATAAAACATTCTATCTAACAGCAGAACACATTCTTCTAACACATTCTTCTAAAGTGCACATTGAACATTTTCTAGGATAGAACATATGTTAGGCCACAAAAATGTCTTAGCAAATTAAAGAAGACAAGTAGACCAATGGAACAGAAGAATCAAGAGCCCAGAAATAAATGCAAGCATATACAGTTAAGTAATACATGGCAAGGGAGCCAATAATACTTAATAGAAAAAAGACAGTCTTTTCAATAAATGGTTTTGGGATAATTGGAAATTCACATGTAAAAGAATAAAACTGGACCCATATCTTACACCACTCACAAAAATTAACTCAAAATGCATTAAAGAGTTAAATGTAAGACCTGAAACTATAAACCTGCTAGAATAAAACAAAGGAATAAAGCTCCTTGATGTGGATCTTGGTAATTATGTATTGTATTGGGTTGGTCAAAAAGTTCTTCCGGGTTTTCCCATATGCTTCAGAAAACCCCAAATGAACTTTTTCGCCAACCCAATATATTACAGGTAAAGCACAAGAAACAAAATGAAAAA
This sequence comes from Balaenoptera ricei, assembly GCF_028023285.1. Classification (NCBI taxonomy): domain Eukaryota; kingdom Metazoa; phylum Chordata; class Mammalia; order Artiodactyla; family Balaenopteridae; genus Balaenoptera; species Balaenoptera ricei. Next base: position 70,077,323 of record NC_082660.1, on the reverse strand, counting down.
TAAACAAGTAGGACTAGGATGTCACCTAACTAAAAAGCTTCTCCACAGCAAAAGAGACCATCAACAAAGTGAAAAACAAACTGCAGAATGGGAAAAATACTTGCAAACCACATATCTGTTAAGGGGTTAATATTCAAAATATATAAATAACTCTTTCAACTCAATTGCAAAAAAACAAATAACTCAGTTTAAAAATGGGCAAAGGATTTGAATTGACATTTCTCCAAAGAAGATATATGAAAGGCCAACAGGCACTTTCATATGAAATGAAAGTTTTTCACATCATATGACATGATGGTTAAAAACACTAGTAATTAGAGAAATGCAAATTAAAGCCACAATGAGATATCATCTCACACCTCTTAGAGTCATCATTATAAAAAAGACAAGAGGTAACAAATGCTGGTGTGGATCTGGAGAAATGGGAAACCTCATGCACTGTTGGTGTGATTGTAAATTGGTACAGCCATTATAGAAAACGGTATGGAGGGCACTCAAAAAATTAAAAATAGAATTACTGTATGATCCAGAAATTCCACTTCTGGGAATATATCCAAAGGAAATGAAAACACTAACTCAAAATGATATCTGCATCCCCATGTTCATGGCAGCATTATTTACAATAACCAAGACATACATGAGTAAAGAATTTGTGAGATATTTAACAGAATTTTATTTAGCCATGAAAAGCAAGGAAATCTTACCTTTTTGACAACATGAATAGATTTTGAAGACATTATGTTAAATGAAATAAGTCAGACAGAGAAAAACAAATACTGGATGATCTCACTTACATGTGGAATCTTAAAAAGAAAATTCATAGAAAAAGAGATTGGACTTGTGATTACCAGAGGCAGTGGGTGGGGGACAAGGAATAGAAGGAAAGTGGTCAAAAGGTACAATCTTTCTGTTATAAGATAAATAAATACTAGGGATGTAATGTACAACATGATGACTATAGCTAACACTGCTGTAGGATATATAGGAAAGTTGTTAACAAAGTAAACCCTAAGAATTTTTATCACAAGGATAATTTTTTTCTTTTTTCTTTTCTTCTTTTCCTTTCTTTTTGTTGTATCTATATTAGAAGCTGAACCTACCATTTCACAATATATGTAATTCATACCATCATTCTGTATGCCTTAAACTTATACAATGAAATATTTGCAAATCATATATCTAATACAGATCAAGAATTCAGAATATATAAATTCACAATATATAAAGAACACTTACAATTCAACAACCAAAAGATCAGCAACCCAACTTAGAAAGATAGACAAGAGATCTAAATAGAAATTTATCCAAGTAAGATAAAGAAATGGCCAATAAGCACATGAAAATATGCTCAAATGTCATTTGTCGTTAGGAAAATGCAAATAAAACCCACAATGAGATACCACTTCACATCCATTAGGATAGCCATGTTCAAAGAAATAGAAAATAACAAGGGTTGGTGATGATGTGGGGAAACAGAAATCCCCATAGTTTGTTGGTGGGACTGTATCATGGTGCAACTGCTATGGAAAACATTTTGGTGGTCCATCAAAAAGCCAATCATAGAAATACCATATGATCCAGCAATTCCATTCCTTGATATATACCCCAAAGAATTGAAAACAGGTGTTCAAAGAAAAATTTGTACATGAATGTTTATGACAGCGCTATTCATAACAGTTAAAGCAGAAAACCTCAAACCTCCATCAACTGATAAATAGATAAACAAAATGTGGTATATTTATACAATGGAATGTTGTTCAGCCATAAAAAAGAATGATGTACTAATGTAAGCTACCACACGGATGAACTTTGAAAATAATGGTAAATGAAAGAAGCCAGAAACTAAAGGTCACATGTTGTATGATTCCATTTATATGAAATGTGAATCCATAGATACAGAAAGCAGGTAAGTGTTTGTCTTAGGTTGTGCAGAGTGGGGAATGACAAGTGATTTTTTTAAAGTTTACAGGGTTTCTCTTTCAGATGATGTAAAACTTTTTGAACTAGATAGTGATGATGTACTACGTTATAAATGTATTTAATACCATAGGCTTACACACTTTAAAATTGTTAAAATGGTAAATTTTATGTGTATTTTACTATAACAGAAAAGAATAAATAAAGGATTATTTTAGTATCAGTGGTCCTTTCATATTTTTCTCCCTGTGTCTATAGGATTGGGTGATCCCAGAGAACACCACTTTGAGAGACAGCTAATAAGACTGATAGGTTTTATGAAAAAATGAGGCTGGACTCTTCACAGTGAGGCAAGATCACTTCAAATATGTAAAAATTCTCTGATGACACATCTGATTAACCCTTAATGGACAGGGGAGGAACATCACTTGGGACCTGTGATATATGACAGGACAGGGTGCCAAAAACAGGAAAGAAGAATATCTGAAAAAGAGAGAAGCTACTGAAGATAAATTCTATGTATTTATTTTGTCAAGGGATAGCCTTGACAGGATCATATTCTTAAATATTTTTTTTACCAATTCCTGAAAAACTCCAGAATACTGTTCATCTTGATTCAAGTTAGACATAGGTATTTTAAACTAACCTTGGGATTTAAACACCTGCAGTCAGAGGCTTAAGAATTCCGGAAAATATAGAGGAAAGAAAGTTTTTTCCAACAAATCATTCTGTCCTTAAACCCTCCATTAGGCCTAGGACTTTCCCTCTATTAGACACTGATACTATTTTGACAGAGCCTTTATGAATAATTCGACTGTAATTCACATTATTTTAATTAATATATACATAGTGGTGAGTGCATACCAAGACACTTTTCTCTGCTTATATTTTAGTTTCTCCTTTCATGTGCCTCATACAGCAAGCCAGGCCACTGAGTCAGTACAGAATCCAATTCCTAAATCATATTTGACTTGAGAGCTACCCTGGAAAATTCCAGTATCCTGATGTCTGCTGGACCTCTCCTTTAGGGTTTTGGCCTCTGATTCAGACTCATGGGACTTCCATTTCTTATTGCATATTTTGACAAAGAAGGCAGCAGGGGTGTGAGAATATATCAACAAGTAGTAATGAGGCAGTTAAGCCTAAGAGAAATGAGATGTGGCAGTAATTGAACTTGCAGAAGGAAAAAGAATGAAATAATGTGGAAACAAGTTCATGAACTCTATGGTTCCTTATATAAGGTGAATGTAAGTTTGTTGTAAGTTTGTTCTATTTAACATTGGTTATTATTTTACTTTCTATGGTCACCTGAACCTAAAATCAAAAAAGCAATTAGCTCAATATTTAAGAGAAGAGCCATAAAATATGCCTAGAAATCCAGGTCTTTGGGGACATTGATTTATAAAACTTCCATAGCAAATCAGTTATGCCACATTCCACATTATACTGGGGTACTATTACTGATGGGTTGAAGAGGAGCTGATTAACATGATGTGATTCAAGGAGTATGAGGAAGTAACTTACCAATCTTAACCCAAAACTTCTCTCACTATAATTTTCACTTGCACTATTAGCAAATTATTATTTTCTTTAAATAGTGCTCTTCTGTGGGGTTCTCTTCTGTAGTGTAAATATCTTGAAAGAGGATAACATAAGTTGATAACCTATCAGTGGTGTGCTAAAGCCAGTTCTTACTGGTGCAAGAGAGCCCATTTTGTGCATATCTTACCAATTCTCCCTTCACTGACTTTTCTTTATTTGCTTTAGATCACTCATTGTGGGAGCATATACACCACAAAAATTCTTACAGAAATTACAATTACTTGGAAGTTGGTTCAGCCATTTTAAGTTCATGCTTGTAATTTCAGATATCATTTTAGGTAATATTTTGCATTCATAAAAATACACTCCTACAGAAAATCTTTCCTTTGCTTTGTATATTGTTTCATACACATCTACTCCAAAGACTTGAAAGTGTTTTGTGTGTGTGTATGTGTGTGTGTGTGTGTGTGTTTCCCCCAAACACACAAGAATATGTGGAGGATTATCTTAGTTTGTGGTATACAAAATTATCATATAATTTATAAGTAGGTTACATTGGAAGAGGTTTTAGAGTAGGGGGGATATTTACAAAGTATAGTTTCAAACATACAGGGAGATTACTTAATTAAAAGAAAATACCCCTACATGTGTACAACTCCTCCCCTCATTTACTACAGGTTTTTTTAGTCCCAGAAACTCCATTCTTACTGTAAGAGATTGGGGTTACCCAAAATGTAGACAATGTCTCACATTCACATTCACAAATATCTCCTGAAAATCAAATTGAATAAGGGTTAAAAGTAAATCAGTAAACAAAGAGGGGACAACTGAAGAAAAGGACAACTAGAACCATCAAAGATAAACTTTACCATCTATTTTAATTTTTATTTTCTTTCATGAAGACGCTAAAGACAAAAATAAAAATTTGGAAAGAATTCAACTTTTTACCTGTCTTTCAGACATGGGATAACATTAGGGTCATTAAATTTGCAAATATAATTTGGAAACTTTTTGTAGCAGCTTGCCTGTACGTTATTCTACACTCAAAGGTTCCATTGCTGTGATCAATGGACTCATTGCCTGGGTTTGATCACTTGGTATTTTTTGAGCCAAACCAAAGCCTCAAAGTAAATATTTCTTACATAGATCATTTAGGCCACAAATGAAAATGTAAGGAATATCAGAAGGGAAAATATTGTTTTATAGTTACTTGCAAACCATACTGCATGAATTAGTGACTAAAGAATGCAGCTGGCAGTACACGGAAAGAGGGGGAAGGGATAAAGAGCAGCATTTTAACATTTTCACCAGTTTCAAATTGTTATAACTCCAAACCCCAAAAGTTGTCATATTTCTTCGCATGCTAACTAAGCTAAGCTTTTGTTGCTTTCCAGACTTGTAAATTTCTCTCCGATAGGTTTTCAGGAACCACAGAAAAGGAGGAAAAACTAGCATATAGTCCTCTCTGTGTTTAGTTCCAGAGGGATGAAATCTGCAGTAACTAATCAACCTCTATATACTGTTAGGGTGAAATATAAGCAGGGACAACAGTTTCGTTAATATAAGTAATTTTTTTCTAAGTAATTTGCCCCAGGTGACAGATAATTGTGCAGACCACATTAATGTGGCCACTATGTTTCAAAAGCTACTCCCTTTTCTATTGCTCAGCTGATTCAGGCTCAACTTTTGGCTATGGGAGAATAAGAACCATTCAGCTAAATTTATAGTCATTTCTTCCAAGCACACTCCATAATTGCTCAGAAGAGAAACAAGAGACTCTGGCTCTTCATGCCTCTTCATCTGATAAACGTGCACTTCTTTCGGAGGAATATTTTCTTTTTATCCTGCCTGGAAGCCACAATCAAACAAGGAGTCAGGGGGTAAACACTGTTCAAATAGCCTCTCCATCAACATCTAGTAAGAGAGTCATTCTAGTCCTTTTGCAAATAAACATAGTGATCTGATAGATTTCCAGAGGAAAACACTAACTTGCAAATTCAAAGCGAACCTGGTCACTAATTCATTCAAGTTTTTTTAATCACATTTATTGAGCAACTAATATGTTTCAGAAAACTGTATTAGGAACACATGAAATGATGTTGGATGGATGGCAAAGTCCAAACTGTCTTTCTGTAGGCAATTTCCAAGTTGTGGCTGCATTTTTGTCACTGGCATTTTAACAAGACTTTTAAGAAGTATAAAATGTAAATCAAGTATGTGCAGACTGCAAATCACTATTAGAATCAACTGTCATAAAGTCACACATGAGAAATAAAGTTATCATAATACAAAAACTACACAAAGGCAGGTATAGTAAAATTGTAACTAAGGAAAACATAACAACAACACAGCTGGCATCAATGATTTATTAACAAAAAAAAAAAGAAAAGATTTCAGATTATATCCTGGACTCAGTACACAACAGAATTGGTTTACTTGTTTCTACCTCCATTGTTATCTTCAGTTCTGACTGGAAACTGGTGCTCAAAAAGATGACTCCAAGGTCCTGAAAAATGAGCAAATTTTTAATCATGGTCACCAGACTGTCTTGAATAAACTAAGAAACATGTTCATACATTTTTTAAAGTTTTCAAGTAAAAAAGGGTTTTAGTTGACTTTTAGTTAAACCCAAGTATGAACTGTTTTAACCAGAGCTACCTTAATCTCCTAGTGTGCTGGATAACAATGACTCATTAGTGGTGTGATTGAATGTCACTCTAAGGACATAATCACACCCACCACTCAAGCTCATCCTCCCTAGGGGTATTGGTCTCTTTCCTTGACAAGAACAATTAAAATGCAAATATAAACTGAGAAAGATAACCCTTTAAATCATTAATCATACAGTAATTCTTCAGTGGAAATTAATCTAGACTCTGAAGAAATGTGACAAAAAGGAACTAAAAGCTCCGACTGATAAAAGGAGATCTGGAGTCTAGGGCATTAGTCAGAGAAGGGAGGCACGGGCTGATCATTATAGTGTGAACTTTGGGAAGCAGTGGCAGGATTGGATGGTGTAGCAGGCCAGTCCAAAGCATAGGAAGGCCATAAAGAATGCTATTGGAGGTTAAAGAGTTATGTGAAAGAAGTGGCTCTATCAGATTATGAGAGTAGAGCTTAATGTTCTCACCATAACAGCAATACATTGTACACCTTAAATTTAAACAATGTTATGTCAGTTACATTTAAATAAAGCTGGGATAAAGTCTGAAGATGTCAAATACAATGAGCATATGGGTAAAACAGCACTTCAATACATTGCTGATGGAGTTAAAAATTTATACGGCCAATTTGGAAAGCAGTTTGCTAGTACTGGGTAAAATTGGAAATATGCAGACCCTAACGCTCCGACAATCACACTTTAGGTATATATTTTATATAAATGCACTGTACATAAGAACACATGTACAAGAATGCTGAAATCAACATTGTTTTTAAAGGCAAAAATTAGAAACAAAATTATCTAGTCAACTGGAGACTAGATAAATATAACACAATATATTTATATGATGGAATACTAAATAGCAGTTAAAAGGAATTATACATATGCATATATATATATATATATGCACACACAAATAAGTATATATTCTAAAATAATAAAATATGTTGTTACTTTTAATTATGGTAATTAAAAAACAATAAAATATACTGTCAAACGTCATCACTATTTCATAATAGAAAGTGTGGGTTTTTAGTGCAAACCAAAAATGTGAGACAGACATAACTTTAGAATAAAAGGTGGAATAAATCTAGTTCTATGAAAAACTCATTGCACCATCCAAAAACGTTATGATATAGATCGTTGAAAATTTCATCACAGACTGGTATTTGAAACAAATATTTCACGGGAAATAGTTTACTAAAACATCCTTCATTGTTTATGTAAAACTCCAATTTAACCAGGCTTCCTCTATTATTTGCTAAATCTGGTAGCTCTAACTAAGGAAGCATTTGGCAGAGCAGTCCCAGATCTTTAGATGCCACCATACTGTATATTTTATACTATACTGTAAAACCTTCAGTTTGGCAGGGACCAGATCTCTATTTCTGTTGATTTCTACGCATGACTTAATACAGGACTCTGTACAAATGGTAGTGTCTAAAGGATATTTATGTCAGACACATAACTGACTTTGTACTTAATATTTTGGTGCTCTCACATGTCCAACTTTTCTACCCAGGCTCAGAATCTGCACCATTAATGCTATTTGTACAAAGGCTTTCCTTAATAAGTCCTCACTGCAGCCCTTAGAACAAGCTTGTTGTTGGTATGTCATTTTGGAAAATGAAACTGTTCTCTCTGACTTTCTATACAAAATTCATTGGGATCTCATTATATATGTTGCAGTTATTCCAATTTTAATTTGTTATGAAAGACACGAGGAGACTATCAGTATCTCTCATTAAATAGCTCTCTCTTGGTTTACATACCGTAATTTGTTTTGTAAAATCCAATTAGTCTACTACTGTTGTAAATACAAGGCATACCTCGTTTTATTGTGCTTCACTTTGTTTGCTTGACAGATATGGCGTTTTTTTTTTACAAATTGAAGGTTTGCGGCAACCCTGCATTGAGGAAGTCTGTTAGCGCTATTTTTCCAACAGCATTTGCTGGCTTCATGTCTCTGTGTCACATTTTGGTAATTCTATAAATATTTGAAACCCTCCTTCAGCAAAAAGATTATGACCAGCTAAAGGCTCAGATGATGGTTAGCATGTTTTAGCAATACAGTATTTTTAATTAAGGTATGTATATTGTTTTCTTTAGACATAATGCTATTGCACACTTAATAGACTGCAGTGCACTGTAAACATAAGTTTTATTTGCACTGGGAAACCAAAAAAACTTGTATGACTGGCTTTATTGTGATATTGGCTTTATTGTGATATTCACTTTATTGCAGTGGTCTGGAACCAAACCTGCAACATCTCTGAGATATGCTTGTATATATTTTTTCTTTAAAATGGTGAGAAAGTGTAAGAGTTTATTTCCATATGAGCAACCCAGAATTTTCAATGGTATTAATTTCTATTACACAATTATCTATTTACAAAAATAAATGAGGAAATTTCAAAAAGAGTAATTTAGACCTAAATGTACTGAAAAGTAAGCCATTTCAGTTTTCAAGAGCCTTCTGATTTTCTCCTATGGTTTACCACAAGGGGGCGAGTGAAGATCAAATACAAGAATACATTTATAAAAGGTCTTTGACTGAAAAAAAAAAATTACAGTTGTTTTTAAACTTTTTGAAAAGGTGATTTATTTCACCACGGGTGTGTTTATTTTGTAAAACACAGATTCACTGAACATTAGAGTTGGCTAAATATTAAGTCATTCCATATTCTCTCCTGAATTTGGAGCTGAGAAAATGGTTTCGTTGTTTTCTGAAACAGCTTAGCCCTCTTGATGTGTTGGATGAGGAATATGGTTAACAAGAACACGCCTGCATCTGTTACTTTAATAGGCAGGTATTTCAGGGTGGACTGGAACACCTTTTGTGAAACTGGCTATCTTAAGGAAACTGATGATATTTGGGAGATGTTCTTCCTTTTCACTTTTTCATACAATGAAAGTTTTTTTTTTTTACTTTGTGAAATTTCTTTTAAATATCTTTATTTAAAATAATTAAACTTCAATTGTTATATTGATAATAAATATCTGTACTTCACAGATTATCATTCTCCCTCTCTCTCTTTCTCTCTCTCTCCCTCACACACACACACAAAGAACCAAAACTTGCACGTCTCAATGGAAATATGAATAATTTTATGCAAAATGGATATAAACCAATCATCCTTTTCATAATTTCATGGGACATTACCTTTAAGACTAAACTATTTGCTATAATTCCTCAAAGAGAGAATATTAATTTTTAGAAAATGGGGGGAGAAGAGACAACCAAGCAAAAGAGAAACTCGAAATGGAAAAATGGTTCAAAAACTTTAAAAGCAGGTATTTCCAAGTGAAATATGTTCCACTTGAAATATTATACACGTCAAAATTCAAGCAAATGGTTTTTAACTTTAGGTAAAAGTTGGAAAAATTTTGGACATGTATTTCACATTTCAACCAGCCCACTATGAAAGTCTGCAGCAGTTCTTTTTGTAAGGGTTATGGGAAGAGAAGCCAAAGTTCTGCAGGATTCCATACAGGGGTATGACAAATTAAATAAATATTTCAAAACTATACTACATTCACATGAGGGATATAGGAGGCTAAAGCAATTATGTACTGCATGTTGATGTTCTCTTTGTGTCACTTTTATAACAAATTAAAATTGGAATCATTGCAACATGTACAGTGAGTTCCCAAAACATCGTGTATAGTAAGGCAAAGCAAATAGTTACCTGCCAGAACTATTTGCTCTAGTTTATAAAGTGCATTACTATGTGTTCTATCCTCTTTTTAAGTGTTTTGGACTATTTCATTATCACCTATTGGTTAGCAACTTTGAAAATATTGTCTTCTATGATAAACTGCCATCTTCTTATTGGGTCATTAATGTATTTAACATCAAACAAATATTTATAGAATGTCTACTACGTGCGAGGCAGCTACACTTTGGGAAATAAATGTAAGGAAATATGCCACAATTTCTGTGTGGGAGAAGCATTTGCCTAATTGGGGGAGAATAAATACAGAGCCAAGAAAGTTTAAGTCATTGTACACACGAAACATATGCAATGTACCAAACAGATAGTAAACGCGATTGGATTTCAGAGATTGGGTGGAGTGGAGAGATTAAAGAGCGTATAATGTGGATTGGCAGAGAGGAAGGAATTGAGCATTTTGGTTAACCAGATGAATATGAACAAATCAGTAAAGAGAGATGAGTAGTCACATGATAATTTGGTGACAAATAATACATCAATCTGGCTGAACTGGGGATTTCATATTGAGAAACAAGGAGCAGTAAAATTAAAATGATGAATAAGCCAGATAGTGTGAGCAATGTGTGACACAATTTATCTTAAATGAGGTTACATTAAAGAATTTGGGGAAGAGCAATGACATATTGAAAAAGACTTTTAGAGAAGATAAAGCTGGCAGTGTTTTTATAAAATAAACTAGAAGAGAGAATTGGAGGCTAATGCAATAATCCAGAGAAAAGATGTTATGGATTTGGACAGGAATGATGGAAATGGAAATTATGAGAGCCAGTTCAATATTTGTTCATATGATTGAAATAGAGGCATCATAAGGAGTTGATCCAGGCAAACCTATAGATTCAAAGTGGAACTAGGAGATTCTCTTAGAGCAAATAGGCTGAAAGACCTATAATTAATGGCTTTGGTTGCTCAAGCGAGTTTATGGAATGCCCATGGAAGCTGGTTCAGTTTTACAGTTATGCTTATCCCTACTCTGGAATCCAGAATAAAAACTATTTAATCATTCTGGACAAGGAAGCATAAGTAAGATATATTACGGTGGAATTAACTTTGGAGGCAGACCTAGGTTTGAATCTTGATTCTGCAGATGTGTGATATTTGTATTAAGTGTTTAACCTCTCCAATCCTCATTTTCCTCCTCTGAAAAATGAAAATAATAATTGTGTCTATACCATAAGTCTATAGCAAGGATTAAATAAGGCAACTTAAGTACCTACTGGTACCTATAGTACCAAGATACATCTAAAACTCCTTAGTATATAATGTTCTTATATGATTGTTAATTTAATCATTCTTGGTAATCTAGAGTTAAACCATCAAGACCAATCAGAACTGACCTTCTTGTCCATCCTTGCCTGCTTGCATGCAGAAAGCCAGACCAGAAAATTTCTTATGCTTCTTTCCAGTGTTTTTACATATTCTATGCAATTAGAAGCTCTAAATGGGATTATTCCCAAGAAAAATCCAAGGAATATAGTCTAAATCAATCTAAGAGTTGAAAGTGTAAATTTTGATATAGAAAAATAAGGCCCTGTGAGTAATATATTTTAAAAATGTATGTTATTATATACTCTCTCATGACTGGTGAGCTTTTATTCATCTAAAATTTTATTTTAACAAAGGATACGTTTCCAGGGTGGTTCTATAGTAGAACCACAATTATGTTGATATCTTTGGGGATTGTGTTTAACTCCATTATATGGAATAAAATCAGTCTCCATGTTGTTATGATTTAAATAAATTTCCATTCGGTCCAGGACGAGTTGATGATCCTGAAATATTCTAATAATTGAAGAGATAATTATGTTCTTTAAGTGCTTTAGTAAAGTTTATAGGGTTCAGCCTTGGATCATTCCTAAAGACCCTTTTGCCCTTCCTAAAATGATCATTATTCATGAATTGCTGCTGCTATTATATGATCTTTATACCAAAATAACTTACTTATATGTAAATGATGACAGAAATATATGCTATTTTAGGAGCTTGCATGACTCCCAGATGTCCAATACCTGAACACTTAAGACTCTCAGAGGAGTGTAGGTTATAGACTCAATTAGGGGTTTGATATTAACAGATGAAGGATGACCAAATTCATCAAAATATATAGAGAAAGTGGGAGAAAATGTATGTGACTCTTCTTAGTGACCTGACTTTTTCTAAGAAGTAATATTCAGGTACTCTGGGGCCTGAAGCAGTTCTGGAGACAAAAGAAATGAGGGAAAGAATAACTTAAAGTATGGGTATGTTCCAGAGTAATCAGTTATCCTACCCACACCCCCAGCACTATCATCTGACAAAGATAGTAGAGAACATTCTAACATTTGACATGTGGGAGAGCTAGAAAGGAGAGATTTGCTTGATGACGTTTAAGATGTTCCTAACCTGAGATTGGAAATGTGAAAGACTCTAAGGAGTTTTTAAAATAGATATTTATTGGAGTATAATTGCTTCACAGTACTGTTAGTTTCTGTTGTACAACAAAGTGAATCAGCCATATGCATACATATATCCCCATATCCCCTCCCTCTTGTGTCTCCCTCCCACCCTCCCTAATCCACCCCTCTAGGTGGTCACAAAGCACCGAGCTGATCTCCCTGTGCTATGCAGCTGCTTCCCACTAGCTATCTATTTTACATTTGGTAGAGTATATATGTCAATGCTACTCTCTCACTTTGTCCCAGCTTACCCTTCCCCCTCCCTATGTCCTCAAGTCCCTTCTCTATGTCTACGTCTTTATTCCTGCCCTGCCACTAGGTTCATCAGTATAATTTCTTTTTTTTTTTTTAGGTTCCAGATGGACCTCGAGTCTGTCATACAGAGTGAAGTAAGTCAGAAAGAGAAAGACTCTAAGGATTTTAAAACATATAGTGCTCTGATACTTTGAGGATACATATCAATCAGTGAATGGAAGCAGACAATGAATGTTAGAAGTGTACAATATTTCTAACTAAATAGAAATATTGCAATTCCATTGATTCACTGTTCTCCAACTAGGAGTTTGACTGGACAAGCCCACAGTTTTCTGGACAGAAAAAAAGTTTCCAAGTCTTTGTTTTCTAATTTAGCACTTGAGGTGAGCACATGGGGAGATAACCACAGATTTAGCATGTATCACCCATGGGACAGGCTCTCCAAACTCAAGCTGGTGAAATATCCTGTGGATACATATGAAATACCTCTGATTGCCTATATGGCATACATTTTGTTTCTAAAGGTGTGAGATATTTTGTGTCATGTTGCATTTAGAGTAAGGGTCTCTGGGTGAATTTTTTTTCTGATCATTTTCATTACTGGACCTAAAATTTCAAATGTGCAAATGAAGAGGTTGGACTAAGTTATCTTCTATCTCTAACATTCTACAATCTCTAATGGGAAGAGTTCAAATATCAGTGTTGAAAATATTATTTGATTACTTTCTCCTTTAGGTTTTCCTTAATCTCTCTCTTCCCGAAAGAACTTGCCTTCTTCTGCCTCTGGATATTCATGGCATTTATTATATGTACCACTCACCTTGCTACTGTTATGTATCACTAGTGACAATTACATTTGTTACCTTGTTCCCCAACTAGATTGAGAGCTCTTTGAAGATATGTTATTCTTTAAGTTTGCCAAACAAAGAAGATCAGTTCAGTTAATTGAACATTGTTGTCCTTTTTACATGTGAAATCTTTTAATAAATTATGTAGTGGATAGAAAAATGAATGGGTTCCTCAAGGAGCTTTTCTCTCATTTAAGCAGGGATGTAACTAAAGACTAAACCAGAACAAGCAAACCTTGGTTTCCATGCCACGCTTAGGAAAACTGCTGTCTTAGATTTCAAAGGTAAAATTAAGCAAAGATTTGAATAAATTAGTAACATGGTATAATGAGGTATGCACACATTCAAAATTGGCTGGGATAGTCTGATATTTCACCTCCATGTCCTTATTTTCTGGATCAGATATGAGTACTTGACAAAAACACAGTTGCAGGACAGGAAGTTCTGCCTTCTCCTAGAAGAGTTGGAGGAAGGAAATATGGCAAAAGCCAATGTTTAAAGACAAGTAGGAAAAGAAGGACATACAGGTCCAAGCAAGAAAGAAGGGAATAATAAAGAATGACAGAATGGACCTTCAAGATGGCAGAGGAGTAAAACATGGAGATCACCTTCCTCTCCACAAATACCTCAGAAATACATCTACATGTAGAACCACTCATACAGAACACCTACTGAACATGGGCAGAAGACCTCAGATTTCCCAAAAGGCAAGAAACTCTCCACGTACATGGGTAGGGCAAAAGTAAAAAGAAAAAAAACAGAGACAAAAGAATAGGGATAGGACCTGCACCTCTGGAGGGAGCTGTAAAGGAGGAAAAGTTTCCACACACTAGGAAGCTCCTTCGTGGGCGGAGACTGCAGGTGGAAGAGGGGGGAAGCTTCGGAGCCATGGAGGAGAGCCAGCAATAGGGGTGCAGAGGGCAAAGTGGAGAGATTCCCGCACAGAGGATGGGTGCCGACCAGCACTCACCAGCCCAAGAGGCTTGTCTGCTCACCTGCCAGGGTGGGTGGGGGCTGCGAGTTGAGGCTTGGGCTTCAGAGTTCAGATCTCAGGGAGAGGACTGGGGTTGGCTGCATGAAGACAGCCTGAAGGGGGCTAGTGCACCACAGCTAGCCAGGAGGGAGTCCGGGAAAAAGTCCAGAACTGCCTAAGTGTCAAGAGACCTTTGTTTTGGGGTGCACGAGGGAAGGGGATTCAGATAACCGCCTAAACGAGCTTCAGAGATGGATGCAAGCTGCGGCTATCAGCAAGGACACCAGAGATAGGCATGAAACACTAAGGTTGCTGCTGCAACCACCAAGAATCCTGTGTGCAAGCACAGGTCACAATCCACACTTCCCCTCCCAAGAGACTGTACAGCCCACCACTGCCAGGGTCCTGTGATCCAGGGACAACTTCTCTGGGAGAACACATGGCGAGCCTCAGGCTGTTGCAACATCACACTGGCCTCTGCCACCACAGGCTCACCCCACATTCCATACCTCTCCCACACCGCAGACTGAGTGAGCAAGAGACCCCTAATCAGCCACTGCTTTAACCATAACCTGTCTGGGTGAACAATAGATGCCAGAGGGTGACCTACATGGAGAGGCAGGACCAAATCCAAAGCTGAACCCCAGGAGCTATGCAAACAAAGAAGAGAAAGGGAAATTTCTCCATGCAGCCTCAGGAGAAGTGGATTAAATCTCCACAATCAACTTGATGTACCCTGCATCTGTGGAATACCTGAATAGACAAAGAATCAAACCAAAATTGAGGCCAAGGACTTGGGGAGCAATTGCAGACTTGGGGTTTTCTGTATGCAACTGACTAGTTTCTGATTTTATGTTTATTGTAGTTTAGTTTTTAGCACTTGTCATCATTGGTGGATTTGTTTATTGGTTTGGTTGCCCTCGTCTTTTTCTTCTCTATTTTTATTTTTTTA
The DNA here is from genome assembly GCF_028023285.1 of Balaenoptera ricei. NCBI lineage: Eukaryota > Metazoa > Chordata > Mammalia > Artiodactyla > Balaenopteridae > Balaenoptera > Balaenoptera ricei. The sequence continues at coordinate 70,062,008 of NC_082660.1, read as the reverse complement.
GTTTAATAAATTTTTTTGCTTTTCATTTTAATAGCTATTTATTTTATTCTTTCTTTCTTTTTTTTCTCCCTTTTCTTCTGAGCCGTGCGGCTGACAGGGTGTTGGTGCTCTGATTGAGTGTCAGGCCTTAGCCTCTGAGGTGGGAGAGCTGATTTCAGGACATTGGAACAACAGAGACCTCCCAGCCCCATGTAATATCAATTGGTGAGAGCTCATCCAGAGATCTCTCTCAATGCTAAGGCCCAGCTCCACTCAATGCCAAGCAGCTCCAGTGCTGGATACCCCATGCCAAACAACTAGCAAGACAGGAACACAACCCCACCCATTAGAGAGAGGCTGCTTAAAATCATAATAAGTTCACAGACACCCCAAAACACAGAACCAGCTGTGGTACTGCCCACAAGAAAGACAAGATCCAGCCTCATCCACCAGAACATAGGCACCAGTACCCTCCAACACGAAGCCTACACAACTCAGTGAAACAACCTTACCCAGTGGGGAAAGACACCAAAAGCAATGGGAACTACAAACCTGCAACCTGCGAAAAGGAAACCCCAAACACAGTAAGTTAAGCAATATGACAAGACAGAGAAATACGCAGCAGATGAAGCAGCAAGGTAAAAACTCACAAGAACAAACAATTGGAGAGTAAATGGGCAGCCTACTGGGAAAAAATTCAGAGTAATGCTAGTAAAGATGATCCAAAATTTGGAAATAGAATGGAGAAAATACAAGAAATGTTTAACAAGGAACTAGAAGAACTAAAGTGCAAGCAAACAATGATGAAAAACACAATAAATGAAATTTAAAATTCTCTACAAGGAAACAACAACAGAATAACTGAGCAGAATAATGGATATGTGACCTGGAAGAAAAAATAGTGGAAAAAACTAACATAGAGCAAAATAAAAAAGAATGAAAATAATTGAGGACAGTCTCAGAGACCTCTGGGACAACATTAAATGCACCAATATTCGAATTGTAGGGATCCCAGAAGAAGAAGAGAAAAACAAAGGTACTGAGAAAATATTTGAAGACGTTATACTTGAAAACATCCCTGATATGGGAAAGGAAATACTCAATTAAGTCCAGGAGGCTCAGAGAGCCTCATACAGGGTAAATCAATGGAGAAACGTGTTAAAACACGTATTAATCAAACTATCAAAAATTAAATACAAAGAAAAAATATTAAAAGCAGCAAGGGAAAAGCAACAAAAAACGTACAAGAGAATCCCCAAAAGGTGAACAGGTGAACATTCAGCAGAAACCCTGCAAGCCAGAAGGGAGTGGTAGGACATATTTAAAGTGATGAAAGGGAAAAACCTACAACCAAGATTACTCTACCCAGCAATGATCTCATTCATATTTGACAGAGAAAATAAAAACATTAGAGACAGGCAAAAGCTAAGAGAATTGAGCACCACCAAACCAGCATTACAAAAAATGCTAAAGGAACTTCTCTAGGCAGGAAACACAAAAGAAGGAAAAGACCTACAATAACAAACCCAGAATAATTATGAAAATGCTAATAGGAACATACATATCAATAATTATCTTAAATGTAAATGAATTAAATGCTCCAACCAAAAAAAACATAGATTAGCTGGATAGATACAAAGCCAAGACCCATATATATGCTGTCTACAAGACACCCACTTCAGACCTGGGGACACATACAGACTGGAAGTGAGGGGATGGAAAAAGATATTCTATGCAAATGGAAATCAAAAGAAAGCTGGAGTAGCAATTCTCATATCAGACACAATAGACTTAAAATAAAGACTATTACAAGAGACAAAGAAGGACACTACCTAATGATCAAGGGATCAATCCACGAAGATGATATAACAATTGTAAATATTTATTCACCCAAATAAGAGCACCTCGAAACATAAGGCAAATGCTAACAGCCATAAAAGGGGAAAATGACAGTAACATGATCAGAGCAGGGGACTTTAACACCCCACTTTCACCAAAGGACAGATCATCCAAAATAAAAGTAAATAAGGAAACACAAACTTTAAATGATACATTGAACAAGATGGACTTAATTGGTATTTACAGGACCTTCCATCCAAAAACATCAAAATACACTTTCGTCTCAAGTTCTCATGGAACATTCTCCAGGATAGATCATATCTTGGGTCACAAATCAAGCCTTGGTAAATTTAAGAAAGTTGAAATTGTGTCACGTATCTTTTCCAACAACAATGCTATGAGACTAGATATCAATTACAGGAAAAAATCTGTAAAAAATACAAACACATGGAGGCTAAACAATACAGTACTAAATAGCCAAGAGATCACTGAAGAAATCAGAGGAAATCAAAAAATACCTAGAAACAAACGACAATTAAAACATGACTATCCAAATCCTATGGGATGCAGCAAAAGCAATTCTAAAAGGGAATTTTATAGCAATATAATCTTACCTCAAGAAACAAGAAACAACTCAAATAAACAACCAAACATTACACCTAAAGCAATTAGAGAAAGAAGAAGAACAACAACAAAAAATACAAAGTTAGCAGAAGGAAAGAAACCATAAAGATCAGATCAGAAAGAAATGAAGGAAACAATAGCAAAGATCAATAAAACTTAAAGCTGGTTCCTGGAGAAGGTAAACAAAATTGATAAACCATTAGCAAGACTCATCAAGAAAAAAAAAATGGGAGAAGACTCAAATCAATAGAATTAGATATGAAAAAGGAGAAGTAACAACTGACACTGCAGAAATACAAAGGATCGTGAGAGATTACTACAAGCAACTCTATGCCAATAAAATGGACAACCTGGAAACTCTATGCCAATAAAATGGACAACCTGGACAAATTCTTAGAAATGCACAACCTGCTGAGACTGAACCAGGAAGAAATGGAAAATATAAAGGAACCAATCACAAGCACTGAAATTGAGACTGTGATTAAAAGTCTTCCAACAATCAAAAGCCCAGGACGAGAGGGCTTCACAGGCAAATTCTATCAAACATTTAGAGAAGAGCTAACACCTATCCTTCTCAAACTCTTCCAAAATATTGTAGAGGGAGGAACACTCCCCAACTCATTCTACGAGGCCACCATCACCCTGATAACAAAACCAGATGAAGATGTCATAAAGAAAGAAAACTACAGTCCAATATCACTGATGAACATAGATGCAAAAATCCTCAGCAAAATACTAGCAAACATAATCCAACAGCACATTAAAAGGATCATACATCATGGTCAAGTTGGGTTTATCCCAGGAATGCAAGGATTCTTCAATATACACAAATCAATCAATGTAATACACCATATTAACACACTGAAGGATAAAAACCATATGATCATCTCAATGGATGCAGGGAAAGCTTTTGACAAAATTCAACACCCATTTAAGATAAAAACGTCCAGAAAGTAGGCATAGAGGGAACTTACCTGAACATAATAAAGGCCATATATGACAAACCCATAGCCAACATCCTTCTCAATGGTGAAAAACTGAAAGCATTTCCTCCAAGATCAGGATCAAGACAAGGTTAGCCACTCTCACCACTATTATTCAACATAGTTTTGGAGGTTTTAACCACAGCAATCAGAGAAGAAAAAGAAATAAAAGGAAGCCAAATCAGTAAAGAAGAAGTAAAGCTGTCACTCTTTGCAGATGACATGATATTATACATAGAGAATCCTAAAGATGCTACCAGAAACCTGCTAGAGCTAATCAATGAGTTTGGTAAAGTAGCAGGATACAAAATTAATGCACAGAAATCTCTTGCACTCCTCTACACTAACGACGAAAATTCTGAAAGAGAAATTAAGGAAACACTCCCATTTACCATTGCAACAAAAAGAATAAAATACCTAGAAATAAACCTACCTAAGGAGACAAAAACCTGTATGCAGAAAACTATAAGACACTGATGAAAGTAACTAAAGATGATACAGACAGATTGAGATATATACCATGTTCTTGGATTGGAAGAATCAACATTGTGAAAATCACTATAATACTCAAAGCAATCTACACATTCAATGCAATCCCTATCAAGCTACCAATGGTCCTTTTCAAAGAACTATAATGAAAAATTTCACAATTTGTATGGAAACACAAAAGACCCTGAATAGCCAATGCAATCCTGAGAAAGAAAAACAGAGCTGGAGGAATCAGCCTCCCTGACTTCAGACTATACTACAAAGCTATAGTCATCAAGACAGTAGGGTACTGGAACAAAAACAAATATATAGAACAATGGGACAGGATAGAAAACCCAGAGATAAACCCATGCACATATGGTCACCTTATCTTTGATAAAGGAGGCAAGAATACACAATAGAGAAAAGACAGCCTCTTCATTCAGTGGTGCTGGGGAAACTGGACAGCTACATGTAATAGAATGAAATTAGAACACTCCCTGACACTATACACAAAAATAAACTCAAAATGGATTAAAGACCTAAATGTAAGGTCAGACACTGTAAAGCTCTTAGAGGAAAACATAGGCAGAACACTCTATGACATAAATCACAGCAAGATCCTTTTTGAACCACCTCCTAGGGAAATGGAAATAAAAACAAAAATAAACAAATGGGACCTAATGAAACTTAAAAGCTTTTGCACAGCAAAGGAAACCATAAACAAGACCAAAAGGCAACCCTCAGAATGAAAGAAAATACTTGCAAATGAAGCAGCTGACAAAGGATTAATCTCCAAAATATACAAGCAGCTCATGCAGCTCAATATCAAAAAAATCAAACAACCCAATCCACAACTGAGCAGAAGACCTAAATAGACATTTCTCCTAAGAAGATATACAGATTGCCAATCAACACATGAAAGGATGCTCAACATCACTAATCATTAGAGAAATGTAAATCAAAGCTACAATGAGGTATCACCTCACACCGGTAAGAATGACCATCATCAAAAAATGTACAACCAATAAATGCTGGAGAGGGTGTGGAGAAAAGGGAACACTCTTGCACGGTTGGTGGGAATGTATATTGATACAGCCACTATGGAGAACAGTATGGAAGTTCCTTAAAAACTAAAAATAGAACTACCATATGACCCAGTAATCTCACTACTGGGCATATACCCTGAGAAAACCATAATTCAAAAAGAGTCATGTACCATAATGTTCATTGCAGCACTATTTACAATAGCCAGGACATGGAAGCAACCTAAATGTCCATCGAGAGATGAATGGATAAAGAAGATGTGGCACATATATACAATGGAATATTACTCAGCCGTGAAAAGAAACGAAATTGAGTTATTTATAGTGAGGTGGATGGATGTAGAATCTGTCATACAGAGTGAAGTAAGTCAGAAAGAGAAAAACAAATACAGTATGCTAACACATATATATGGAATCTAAAAAAAAGAATGGTTCTGATGAAACTAGGGGCAGTACAGGAATAAAGACGCAGACGTAGAGAGTGGACTTGAGGACACGGAGAGGGGGAAGGGTAAGCTGGGATGAAGTAAGAGAGTGCAATTGACATATATACACTACCAAATGTAAAATAGATAGCTAGTGGGAAACAGCTGCATAGCACAGGGAGGTCAGTTCTGTGCTTTTTGATCACCTAGAGGGCTGAGATGGGGAGGGTGGAAGGGAGATGCACGAGGGAGGGGATATGGTGATATATGTATACATATAGCTGATTCACTTTGTTATAACACAGAAACTAACACACTATTGTAAATCAATTATACTCCAATAAAGATGTTAAAAAATAAACAAATAAATAAATACCACCTTCAAATCATCTTCAAACTATGATTTTTCTTTTTTTGATTCTCATTTATTCATTCTATCATATGTATATATATTTGTTTGTTCATTTAAACGTCTAGTCAGTCAGTCAGTCAGTGAATCAGTTGTCTTCTTGTTCTAATTGACTGTTCATCCCAAATTCTCTCTTGGATCAAGTCTTTAAGTTCCTGCCAGAATCTGTTAAGCATTGGTTACAAATTCGAAGTGTCATGCAAGGACAGCCAACTGCAACATAAAAAACTGGAGAATCCTAAACAATCTAGCATACCTGGTCATCTCACTTCATACTAAGAAAGAGAAATACATTTGATAATATATTGGATATTTTGCCCCAGACTTTCATGTAAGATTATGGTGATCAATACCATAATAATGGTTAATATTCTCAGTGCTCTCCCCATTCCCCACCTCCAGAAAGTTTTTAAAATATTTTCCAACTTAAGTAAGTAGCTAATCTAAGCAAGTTCAAATCAAAACGTTATTTCATTACACTGATGGAGGAGGAAGGAAATTGAACAGCCATTTAAAGTTTTAAAAGCAAGAGTTAGAATCTAAAATGAGCTAATGGAAACAGAAATATATGGATGTTCATCTCAGGAAACCCTATACGACTCTGTTCCCAGTTTGGATAAGAGTGAAAAAGATGAGTGATATGTGTGGAAAACAAGTTTAAATAATAAGAAAAGCTGTATTGGAATTAATGTTTGGATACATGCCCTATCTTCAATTGTTCTTTTTGTGTAGAGAGGTATATGAAACATACTTGGCTCTTATTTTAAAAATTGCAATTAATTAAAACTATTATTTTGGATAAGGTTAAACTAACCACCAATTTGAATACTATTTTTCATTATTAGCCTTGGTCATGACTAATAAAGGACTTTATAAATATACATTTTTTAGAAGCTATCTTATTTTAAGACAGTATTTAAGGTGCTGAGTGAATTATGCTTTAAACGTGCACATTTTTGCTTGGTTTCTATAAATTCGTAATTATGCCACTATCTGAAGGTCCATTGCAACCTAATAATTAAGAGACTCTCTAGAATACCTTTGTTATTAGCTCTCTATTCAGTCAAGATGAGAGCAAATTGTCTCATGTCCTCCACTACTACCAACTCCATCCATATACATACACACACATTCCACTCTACTGACCTCTCCCATGTGCCTTTGCTCCTGTGTCATCACATTATATTTTTAAAAGATTGAGGAGAGGAAGAAAGTAAAGAGAATCACAAAACCTGGTGTTTCAGTAATTACTTATTTTCATGATTTCATTGGGGTAAGGGCTCTTGTTTAAAATGTCCCAGTAATTTAATTTTAGTATGTGCTAAAATTTGAGTATATAGTACTTTAATTTTAGTATGAATTCTAGAGAGTTCACTGTCACTAAATTGATCCTTTCTATCTTAGCCTCACTTCCATATAATTTGGAAAGAGAAGTGGAGAATTTTTAAAGATGTAGATTGCAAATATTTAGTTCAGAGTTAATGCTAACATTAAAGAGATTGGGTATGACTTGAAATGTAATCATTTGCTTAAAATAATATAATATCTAAGCCATAGTGAAGATGACTGGCATGAATATCTCACTAGTTACCTAAGACAAAAGAAACATGTAAATGTCTTAGTTTATAGATAATTATGTGATAGAGTAGATGGGTTTTAAATGATTTTTCTCTGGCTGAAATCTTCTTTTCTTTTTTACTTTTACATTGTTTCACCAAAGAGCTTTTTATGATATTGTGACATTGTACACATTCAGGAAACATTTAATCTAAGAATCATTATTTCTATAAGCGCAACTGGTAATTCTACATATGAATATATTAGGTAATAGAGTAGGATTAGAAATATATATAGAGAGAGGGTGAGTGTGTACCAAACAGAAAATGCTCTACTGTTTGTTTTTATTGTTTCTAGAGCCCATAGTATAAGCACATGCGTGAGAATTGTGAGTACATGCTACCTTACAAAATGTGAAATTCAACATAAAAATTGGAGGAAAATACAGGAATGAAATTCTACCAAAGAGCATTAAAATAGCTTGTTTAATTGAAGTAAGAGAAGGGATGGGAGGGTAAACTTCAGTCTAATTTACTTATGTTAACGTTTATATAATTCATTTATTTGGAACAATCTGTAAGTAAGACGGAGCAAATGCCCTCTCTCCCCATCCTATTTGCATCCTGACTCAAAAACATGGCAATTCTCCAATAAAGATAGTACACATGAAGCTATAATCCCCTACTGAAATCTCCATTTTCCTTCTTTAGAATGTACTGACAAACCATATCAATTGATTGCTGCTTGGTTAATTTTAAATGATTAACCTACTCAAACTTTTGATATCTGAAATTTTCTAAAAGTAGATTGAATATTTATTTTAATAACACTAAATTCACTGAAATATGCATGCTCAGGAATTAGAAAACCAGATTACTAGTCTTTACAATCAAACCTAATGTCTTTTTAGAAGTAAATAAAGTTTGATGAAGTTACTCAGAATTTCACAGCTCTTTCTCAGATGCCTGTTTTCTTTGATTATACACAGTGTACTTGCCATCTTTCTGTTATCTACCACTATCTCTGTGCAGTAGATTTTAAAACCAGACGACAGATTTAAAGATATATTTCAAGTAAAATTTACTGCACACCAAATTAGCAACAAGTTTTCTGAAGTTTCCTGGTGCCTGAGCCATGTAAGTCACTTCCTCTCATCACCTTCACTGAATGCTCTCACCTACTTCCTGCACTAAACACCACAACAGAAAAGAATACATATATAGCACAATAGTTTCTCTGTTTTGAAATTTAGATAACTTAGGTTATAAAATTCCCATCCTCAATTCAACAGGTTTTTTTGAAAAATAAGGTGAGTTCATATGTATTTCCAGATTCTTTGGTTTAGATCATTCCAAAATTTATGTCAAACATATGCTCATAATATATGTATACATAGATATATACATTTGCATACCAACTCACAACAATGATTAAACTCTTAAAGATACCTGGATAGTAAAATCCTTGAAACCTGGATATTTTACAAATCATCTAACAAATACTAAGTCATCAAACAGCCCAGAAAATGGACTATGTAATCTTTGAAGTGACTTTCAACTCAGCAAGCCTATCATTCTCTATCCTACTCCTGAGATAAGTGGCCACTTATAAGGCTGTTCTATGTTCACCTTATCTTAAATAGCTTCCTCACCATACCCCACTCTATTCCCCTACTATGCTTTATTTTTTATCGTGTAACTTATCACAACTGACAGTATATTATGCAACTATTTGTCTGCTTATATTCCATGGCATGAGCCTGTACTGTACCTGTCACCTTTACCACTGAATATCTAGCACCAGAAATATGCCTGGAACACAGTAAGTACTTGAGAAGAATCTGTTGAATTAATAAATGTATGTGTAGTTGTCCCAGCTAAATCATAACTAATGCTAAAATCAGAAAAAATGTAAATTAGTCCTTTACATTCTCAAACTGAAAGGCATATGGTTAAGATAGTGGCACTCATAAAAACTAAAATGGGGTGGGGGGGATGAGGATAGGCCAGTTTTTAGAATAACAGAAATTAATGATATGGAAGAAATATAATTCCTAAATACAGTGAGTGGAATTTGGATCTTGAGCCAAACAGACAATAGTAAAAGGACATATTTAGACAATCAGGGATATGTAAATAAGGACTGGATATTAAATGATAACTATTGATATATTGTTATATTTTTAGTTATGATGATGGAATTTTAATGCAAATATCCTTATTTATCCTCTCTGGAAAACAAACTGAGGCATTTAGGGGAGAAATAACATTATGTCAGAAATCGTTTAAAAGTACTCCAACTTTTAAAAAGGAACACTTTTGAACTCATTCTATGAGGGCACCACCATCCTGATACCAAGAAAAAAGAAAATTACACGCCAATATCACTGATTAATATAGATGCAAAAATCCTCAACAAAATACTAGCAAACTTAATCCAACAAAATATTAAAAGGATTGTACAACATAATCAAGTGGGATTTATCCCAGGGATGCAACAATTCTTCAGTATACATAAATCAGTCAATGTGATACCACATTAACAAACTGAAGAATAAAAACCATATGATCTTCTCAATAGATGCAGAAAAAGCTATCAATAAAATTCAACACCGATTTATGATAAAAACTATCCAGAAAGTGGGCATAGAGGGAATATACCTCAACATAATAAGGGCCATATATGACAAACACAGAGCAAACATCATTCTCAACAGTGAAAAACTGAAAGCATATCCTCTAAGATCAGGAACAAGGCAGAAGTGTCCATTGTCACCACTTTTATTCAGCATAGTTCTAGAAGTGCTAGCCACAGGAATCAGAGAAGAGAAAGAAATAAAAGGAATCTAAATTGGAAATGAAGAAGTAAAATTGTCACTGTTTGCAGATGACATGACACTATACATAGAAAATCCTAAAGATGCTACCAAAAAACTACTAGAGCTCATCAATGAATTTGGTAAAGTTGTTAAGTTACAGTATTAATACACAGAAATCTTTTGCATTCCTATACGATAACAATGAAAGATCAGAAAGAGAAATTAAGGAAGCAATCCCATTTACCATTGCATCAGAAAGAATGAAATACCTAGGAATAAACCTACATAAAGAGGCAAAAGACCTGTACTTAGAAAACTTCTGGACACTGATGAAAGAAATAAAAGATGACACAAACAGATGGAGAGATATACCATGTTCTTGGATTAGAAGAATCAATAATGTGAAAAAAACTATACATCCCAAGTCAATCTATAGGTTCAATGCAATCCCTGTCAAACTAACAATAGCATTTTTCACAGAATTAGAACAAAAAATTTTACAATTTGTATGGAAACGCAAAAGACCCTGAATAGCCAAAACAAGCTTGAGAAAGAAAAACAGAGCTGGAGAAATCAGGCACCCTGACTTCAGACAGTACAACAAACTACAGTCATCAAAACAGTATGGTTCTGGCACAAAAACAGAAATATAGATCAATGGAACAGGTTAGAAAGCCCAGAGGTAAACCCACGCACCTATTGTCACCTAATCTATGACAAAGAAGGCAAGAATATACAATGGAGAAAAGACAGTCTCTTCAATAAGTGGTGCTGGGAAAACTGGACAGCTACATATAAAAGAATAAAGTTAGAACACTCCCTAACACAATACACAAACATAAACTCAAAATGGATTAAAGACCTAACTGTAAGGTCAGACACTGTAAAACTCTTAGAGGAAAACATAGGCAGAACACTCTTTGAGATAAATTGCTGCAAGACCGTTATTCACTCACCTCCTAGAGTAATGAAAATAAAAACAAAAATAAACAAATGGCCCCTAATTAAACTTCAAAGTTTTGCACAGCAAAGGAAACCATAAACAAAACAAAAAGACAACCCTCAAATGACCAAAACGCACATTATTAGAGAAATGCAAGTCAAAACTATAATGAGGTATCACCTCACACTGGTCAGAATGGTCATCATCAAAAATTCTACAAACAATAAATGCTGGAGATGGTGTGGAGAAAAGGGAACCCTCTTACACTATTGGTGGGAATGTAAATTGGTGCACCCACTATGGAGAAATGTATGGCGGTTCCTTAAAAAACTAAAAATAACTAAAATATTATCCAGCAATCCCACTCCTGGGCGTATATTCAAAGAAAACCATAATTCAGAAAGATACATGCACCCTTATGTTATGTTCACTGCAGCACTATTTACAATAGCCAGGACATGGAAGCAACCTAAATGTCCATCCATGGATGAATGGATAAAGAAGATATTGTACATATATACAATGGAACATTACTCAGCCAAAAATAAAATAAATGAAATAATGCCATTTGCAGCAACATCGATGGACCTAGATGTTGCCACACTGAGTGAAGTAAGTCAGACAAAGACAAATATCATATGATATCACTTATATGTGGAATCTAAAAAAAAATATTACAAATGAGCTTATTTACAAAACAGAAGTAGAGTCACAGATGTAGATAACGAACTTATGTTACCAATGGGGCAGGAGGGGGGAGGGATAAATTGAGAGACTGGGATTGACATATATACACTACTATATATAAAATAGATAACTAATAAAAACCTACTGTATAGCAAAGGGAACTCTACTCAGTACTCTGTAGTGACCTATATGGGAAAGGAATCTGAAAAAGTGGATATAGGTATATGTATAACTGATTCATTTTGCTGTACAGCAGAAACTAACACAACATTGTAAATCAGCCATACTGCAATAAAAATTAATTTAAAAACTAAAATTATTCCAAAGTTAAAAAAAGTACTCCAACTTTTAAAAAGACTTAAGGGAATAGATCAAACAAATATGGCAAAACATTGATGGTTTTTAAGTTGGATAATGGGTTCATGGAATCTTCTTGTACACCTGACCTGCAATTTTTCCTTCTTAAAAAGTTAAAAGGAAAAATGTGATGGTGGCATAGAAGAAAATATATATTATCTGAATAAATTGAGTGTATTCTGGAGAAAGAAGTTCAGTTATTACTTCCTTGTCTTTTCCATTCTCTTTCAGTTGTTACTTTTGGAAAAAAATCAAGGAACAATATTTGAATTCCAATGCTCCTGTGGCTAAGTGTATCCAAAGGAATGTAGAGGATTGAGGAGTCTGTAGATAATTGGAACCAGTCTTGGTAAAGTAAGGCCACAAAACCTTCTTCTTCATTAACTGACTAATTTTTGTTTGCTCTTATCTGAAATTGTAGATAATTGACTTGATGAGTACTCAACATGCCTTGTAGTTACTGCCATGAAGAGCAAACTCTTCTGGTATAATTTTAACTGGGTCCTCTCTATATCAAGTGAGTAATATAAATTTCTTCCTTTTGAAAATTTTAGTTTATTAACTTTCAATGAATTGGGAAGTATACTTTACCAGTATTTTCTACTAAAGGAAAAAAGAGGAGATGGAAGATGACTTGCCTTTCTAAACATGAAGTCTCCACAGTCATGAGACAGTTTATACAGTCTATACATCCAAATGAATGTTTTGTCTTCTAAGTAGTTACCCTTGGAGACAATATAATATTTTTGGAGTTCACATTCTTTTGGAATTGCTCTCAGTGTCTAGGTAAAATATTTCTCATGATCAAGGGGTCACATGCTAATCATGATTTTGATTTCCGAAAATAAATAGAAGTTATTCAGTGTTACGCCCTGTGAATAAGATGGATGGACAAGCCTGCTAATTGAGATCTTGGTGAAAGACAAATGCTACCGTAAATAAATGAGGCTCATTATATTCTGTGGCATGTAAATTGAGTCTGGGATTACACTCAGGACTAGGCTGTTAGCAAATGTGTAGTATCACTTAATAATTAAGGATGAGGTGAATTGAACAAAAAAATAGGAGGGAAAATAAATACATTTCCACATTCCTCTTGACCCCAATTCTACAATATCACCTCCTCATATCTGAATATCTATCTACTAGTGTGGATGAGTATGGCTGAGGAAGACAATGCAGAACAACAGTCATTTCTACACCCAGTACCACAGGAAAGGATGCTCCTTTGATTTATTGTTACTGCAGCAGTTCTGCCTTGTGGGTTGCAGGATCTGCTGTTGCACACAGGCTCTGTCGAAAAGAAGCCAAAAGAAGCTATATATATATATATATATATATATATATATATATATATATACACACACACACACACACACACACACATGAGTATATATATTCATGTAACACAAGGATCCAAAACATATGGGACACAGCAAAAGCAGTTAAAAGAGGAAAGTTTATAGCAATACAAGTCAAACTCAGGAACCAAGAAAAATCTCAGATAAGTAACCTCACCTTACACCTAAAGGAACTAGAAAGAGAAGAACAAAAAAAACCCAATATCAATGGAATAAAATTAAACATAAAGATCAGAGCAGAAATAAATGATACAGAGACTAAAAAAAAAAAATATATCAATGAGACTAAGAGCTAGTTCTTTGCAACAAAAAACAAAATTCATAAACCCTTAGCCAAAAGAGAGAGGGCCCAAATCAATAAAATCAGAAATGAAAAAGCAGAGATTACAAATGGCACAACAGAAAGACAAAGGATCAAAAGATATTGTAACAATGACACACTAATAAAATAGACCACCTAGAAGAAATGGAAAAATTCCTAGACATGTACAATCTCTCAAGACTAAATTAGTAAGAAATAGAAAATATGAACAGATAAATTACCAGTAATGAAATTGGATCAGTAATAAATAAAACACTTTCAACAAACAAAAGTCCAGGACCAGTTGGTTTCACAGGTGAATTCTACATAACATTTAGAGATGTTATCCTTCTCAAAGTGCAGAGAAAGGAATGCTTCTGAAGTCATTCTACAAGGCTAGCATCACACTGATATCAGAACCAGACAAAATATCACAAAACAAAGGAAATTACAGGCCAACATCACTGATGAACATAGATGAGAAAATTCTCAAAAAATATTAGCAAACTGATTTCAGCAATACATTAAAATTATCATACACCATGATCAAGTGGGATTTGTCCCAGGGATGCAAGGGTGGCTCAATATCCACAAATCAATCAATGTGATACACCACATTAACAAATTAAAGAATAAAAATCATATGATCATTTCAAAGATGCAGAAAAATCTTTTGACAAAGTTCAACATCCATTTATCATAAAAACTCGCAACAAAGGGGGCATAGAGGGAGCACACATCAACAAAATAAAGACAATAATATGACAAGCTAACCTCATACTCAATGGTGAAAAGCTGAAAGGATTTTCTCTAAGATCAGGAACAAGACACTTAGGTCCACTCTAACTATTTTTATTCAACATAGTATTAGAAGTTCTAGCTACAAAAATTAGAAAAGAAAAAGAAATAAAAGAAACCTAAATTGAAAAGGAAGAATTAAAACTGTCGCTGTTTGCAAATGATATGATTCTTTACATAGAAGATCCTAAAGACACACCAAAAAATGACTAGAAGTCATCTGTGAATTTGGTAAATTTGTAGGATACAAAATTAATATACAGAATTTTGTTGTCTTTCTATACACTAACAGTGAACTTTGGAAAGAGAAATTAAGAAAAAAAAATCCATCTACAATTGTGTCAAAAATAATAAAATAACCAAGAGCAAATATATCTAAGGAGGTAAAATACCTGTATTCAGAAAATTGTAAGACATTGATGAAAGAAATTGAAGATGACATAAACAGATGGAACGATATACTGTGCTCATGGATTTGAAGAATAAATATTATTGAAAATGACCATACCACTCAAGGAAATCTACAGAGTCAATGCAATCCCTATCAAAATACCAATGGCATTTTTCACAGAACTAGAACAAATAATTCTAAAATTTGTGTGGAAACACAAATGATCTTGAATAGCCAAAACAATCTTGAAAAAGAAGAATAAAGCTGGAGATATCACACTCCCTGGTTTCGAATTATAATACAAAGTTAAAGTAATCAAAACAGTATTGTACTGGCACAGAAAAAGACACATAGATCAATGGAACAGAACAGAGAGCCCAGAAAGGAACCCACACTTTATGAGCAATTAATCTATGACAAGGGAGGTGAGAATATACAATGGGGGAAAGACAGCCTCTTCAATAAATGTTTGGATAACAAGACATCTGCATGAAGAAGAATCAAACTGGACTATTTTTTCACTCCATGCACAAAAATAAATTCAAAATGGACTAAAGACGTACATGTAAGACCTGAAAGCTTAACACTTCTAGAAAGAAACATAGGTACTAAGCTCTTTCACATTGGTCTTAGCAATATTTTTTGATATGTCTCCTCAGGCAAGGGAAACAAAAGCAAAAATAAACAAATGGAATTACATCAAACTAAAAAGCATTTGCAAAAAGAAGGAAACTATCAACAAAATGAAAAGGCAGCCTACTGAGTGGAAGAAGATATTTGTAAATGATATATCAGATAAAGAGTTAATACCCAACATATACAAATAATTCATACAACTCAGCATCATAAAAACAAACAATGTGATTAAAAAATGTGCAGAGGATCTGAATAGACATTTTCCAAAGAAGACATACAGATGGCCAACAGGCATGTGAAAAGATGCTTAACATCACTAATCTTCAGGAAAATGAAAATCAAAACTACAATAAGATATCACCTACCACCTGTTAGAATGGCTATTATCAAAAAGACAACAAATAACAAGGGTTGGCTAGGATCTGAAGAAAAGGGAACCCTCATGCACTGTTGGTGAGAATATAAATTGGTATAGCCAGTATGGAAAACCATATGGAGATTCCTCAAAAAAATAAATATAGAACACTATATGATCCAGCAATTTCACTCCTGGGTATTTATCCAATGAAAATAAAAACACTAATTCAAAGAGATATACACACCCCTATGTTCACTGCAGCATTAGTTATAATAGCCAAGATATGAACACAACCTAAGTACATATCAATAGATGAATGGATAGAGAATATGTGGTATCTATGTATATAAAATGGGATATTACTCAGCCATCAAAAAGAATGAAATCTTGACATTTGCAACCCCCTGGTTGGACCTAGAGGGTACTACGCTAAGTGAAATAAGTCAGATACAGAAAGACAGAACTGTATGATTCCACTTATATGTGGAATCTAAAAAACAAAACAAATGAATAAACATAACAAAACAAAAACTGAGTTATAGATACACAGAACAAACAGGTGGTTGCCAGAGGGGAAAGGGGTTGGGAGGAGGAAAAATATAGGTGAGGGAGATTAAGAAGTACAAACTTCCAGTTGTAAAATAAATAAGTCATAGTTATTACACATACAGTGTGAGGAATATAGTGAATAACTATGTAATATCTTTGTATGGTGACATGTAGTTAGTAGACTTATCATGGTGATCATTTTGAAATGTATAGAAATATCAAATCACTATGTTGTATAACAGGAAGTAACATAGTGTAGGTCAACTATAATTCAAAAACAAACAAACAAATAAACAAAGTCATAGAAAAAGTGATCAGATTTGTAGTTACCAGAGGTGGGGGTAGGAGAAGGGGAAATTAGTTGAAGTCAGTCAAAAGGTACAAACTCTCAGTTATAAAATAAGTAAGTACTAAGGATGTAATGTATGACATGATAAATATAATTAACACTGCTTCATGTCATATATGAAAGTTGTCAGAGTAAATCCTGAGTTCTCATGACAAGGAAAAGTATTTTTTTCTATTTGTTTAATATTTTATCCATATGAGATGATGGATGTTCACTAAACTTATTGTGATAATCATTTCATGATGTATGTAGGTCAAATCATTATGCTGTACACCTTAAACTTATACAGTGCTCTATGTCAATTATATCTCAATAAAACTGGAAGAACAAATACATATATATTTATATATAATTGACATACAATAAAGTTCACCATTTTAAAGGGTGTTAGTGTTCAGTGACATTCAGTGTTAGTAAATTTACAGAGTTATGCAACTATCATCATTATCTAATTCCAGAAGATTTCATCACCCCCTAAAGAAACTCCATGTAAATTAGCACTCAATCCTCTTTACTTCCTCACCCCTGACCCTGACAACCATTAATCTAAGTCTTGTCTCTATGGTTTTTCCTATTCTGGACATTTCATATACATTGTATTGTATAATGTGCAACAATTTGTTAAGTGACTTTCACTTAACATAAAATTTTCATTCATACTTTAGTATGCCTCAGTACTTCGTTCATTTTTATTGTTGTTCCTTTATGTGGATATACCACATTTTGTTTATCCACTCATCAACTGATAGGCATTTGAGTTGGTTTCATTCTTTAACTCTTATGAATAATACTGCTATAAACACCTGTATATAAGCTTTACTGAGGGGACACACATTTTCATTTATCTTGGGCATATAATTAGGAGTGGAATTTCTTGGTCATATGCTAACTCTATGCTTAACTTTCTGAAGAACTACCAAACTCTTTTCCAAAGTGCCTATTTTCCCATTTTACATTCCTACCAGTAGTGCAATAAGTTTCTGGTTTCTCCATTCTCATCAACATTTGTCAGTGCCTGCCTTTATGATTAGAGACATCCTAGTGGATATGTGGTTTTGATTTGCTTTTCTCTTATAACTAATGATGTTGAGCCTCTTTTCATGTGCTTATCGGTATATCCTCCTTAGAGAAAGCCTATCAAAATACTTTTTCCATGTCCATAAGTTTAATTGGTTTTTTATTGTTGAGTGTGAGAGTTCTTCATATACTCTGGATACAAGTTCCATGTCAGACATATGTTTTACAAATATTTTCTCCCACTCTGTAGATTGTCTTTTGACTTTCTTTGTGGGCCTTTACATCACAAAAGATTTCAATTTTGATGAAGCCCAATTTATTTTTTCTTTTATCACTTATGTTTTTTGTATCCTATCTAAGAAACCATTGCCTAACGTGAGGTCAAGAAGATTTATTCCTATGCTGTATTCTAAGAATTTTATAGTTTGTCTCTTATATGTAGGCCTTTATCCATTTTGAGTTAATTTTTGTGCTAATTTTTGTGCATGGTATGTGATATGGTAAGTTTATACTTTTGCATATGGATATACAGTTATCTCAGCACCATTTGTTGAAATGATTATTCTTTCCCCTCATTGTATATCCTCAGCACCTTTGACTTTATCAATTGATCATAAATGTAAGGATTTTTCTGGACTTTCAATTCTGTTCCATTAATCTATATGTCTGTCCTTAT
Source organism: Balaenoptera ricei (assembly GCF_028023285.1). NCBI lineage: Eukaryota > Metazoa > Chordata > Mammalia > Artiodactyla > Balaenopteridae > Balaenoptera > Balaenoptera ricei. Next base: position 70,043,437 of record NC_082660.1, on the reverse strand, counting down.
GCCAGTACCACACATTCTTTATTATTATGGCTTTGCAGTAAATTTTGAAATTGAGAAATGTGAGTCCTCTGACTTTGTTCTTTTTCAAGATTACTTTTGGAATTTTTAGTCTCTTGCATTTCCATATTAATTTTAGGATCATCTTATCAATTACTGCACAAAAACCAGCTGGGATTTTGGTAGGGATTACAGTGAATCACTAGATCAATTTGAGCAGTATTGTCATATTAACAGTATTAAGTCTTCCAATCTATTAACATGGAATATCTTTATGTTTATTTAGATCTTTAATTTCCTTAAATATTTTTGATAATGTATGATTGATAATATAATCCGTAAAGTGGATAGTGCTTTGCAGTTTACAGAGATCTATCACACACATTGTCTCAATGCTGACAGCAACCTGGTAGTAGGACAAAGAGAGGGGTGTAACTTGTCAAACCCTATATGGGAATTTCATAAAAGCACAAAACTTAGATCCCTTGACTAACTTCTCTGCTCTTACCCTACACCATACCACCAATCTCAAGAACTCTATCAGTCTCTAAGCACCCTTGTTCATTTAAATTTCCCCTTATCTCACCCTCCACCCCATCAATGGACACTAAAGTTGTGATCTTTTGAGAACTTTGCTTATTTAAAACTTGAGACCATAAAGTATTTAAAAGTGAATTTAGTTTTATTGTATAAAGTTGTAGTTGAATTTCATGGAGTGATAATACGATTGAGGCTGAGACTGAGTTCGAAGGGAAATACACTTGATGTCTTATGATGGTATTCACTTGATGTCTTATGATGGTATTCAAATGTCAAGCAATTGTATTGCTTTCTGTGCTTCCATGTAGCAGTGGTCCCAGAATTTAGTCACATTAAGGCTATCCATGTTCACAGTTGAATTCTCCAGGGTCTAGGACAGCTATATTAATATGGGATGGCAATAACAAAGGATTTTTATTATATGATTACTTATATTAAATAAATATTATTATATTTATTATTACAAAAAGCGACTCTGGTCATGATTTTGAAATCTTTGACGTCTTACAATTCCTACTTCTTTTTCAGGTACCCTGCTAAAGCATTAAGTCCTGAAGAGTTTAGTTCAGTTTGATTATTCCAAATGATCCTTAAAAACTTCCATACAGATGTGTCTATATTAGCATCTCTTTTTATGGTAAATGATCTCTTTCTGCACTGTGAATATTTCCTGGAAAATCACCAGCTCTTTCTGTGATTTCTGAACAGTAAATCACCACAGGGAAGAGGAGTAGATGTTAAAGTATTTACTGTTAATTCAAATACTAACAATAGTCAAGTGGAAGAAAATTCTTCATTTAGGTTAAACAGGATGGTGGAAGGGGAAATGTCACTGAGTCTAGTAAAGAAGAAACTTTATCAGAATGCAGCCAAATTAGATGAGACAAAAATATGCAGTTTGTCTGATTTGCCATGGTTCATCAACATAAACATGCTACACAGCAGAGACCAGAAAATTCAGACCCCACCACACATGCTCTACAGAAAATATCAAGTGGTTCAGCTGGACCAGTTCTATATACAACAGTTGGTAGATACTTTCCATTGAGAGACTATGAAATACTAGCCTCATATTCTTCAGGGCACCCCAGTGGGGTACTTAGGAATGAGCATGACAAAAAACGTGGGCTTCAGAGGAAAGGGTGGGTTGATAAAAAGGAAACTGTATTTAAGGGGATGTTAACAAAGTTGTGCTTACCTCACTATTTTGCCAGAGACAATTCCATTCATTCATTCATTCATTTTGGAACATTTATTCAATAACTATTTTTGAGCACTCCTTTTATGTAGGGCACTAAGAAAGATGCAAAGAAAAACAAAAGTCCTACACTCAATGACTTTAAATTTAATGGGGAAGATGGAAGTGTTCACAATTAACTCTAATGACAAAGGAAAGTGTTAATGAACTATATGTCTCATTTATAAAATAAGGGGGCTAGACTAGACCATATCATCTCTAAAGTCCTTTTTAACTTTAAAATTCTGGCTTTATGATTCTAAATATTAAAACAAGAGAACAACATGTTACAACAGCATAGAAGAGGGAAAGGGCAATATTAATCATGATGAGAGAAATTCAGGAATTTCATGAGAAAGGTGCCATTTGATGTAGACTTTTAGAGGTAAATGTCTGCTAGGAAGAGAAGGTAGGAGAGGGAGGTTTCCAATGTAGAGAAATAGCATAAGCAAAGGCTTTATGTCAGAAAAGTATTTTACTTTCTTTGGTAAAAAACAAAACTTATCTAATTATTAGTCATAAATTAATAATAATATCTGAGGTTTAAAATGAATCTTATTTTAGTTTGACACAGTACTCCTTAGATGTGCTGAGATTAATTTCCATTTTATCAACTTTGCTATTTACACTTTTTAAATGAATATTCTTGTTTAGAGTTCTGTTAATTGTTTCCACAACACTGTTTCACAGTTGGAGTATTTACATATTTTACTCTATTTACATTCCAAGGTAGTCACCTGGTCTTAAATACAAATGCTGAACTGAATGTGCATTATTTAAATGACTCTGCCTATTGAACAAAGAATACAAAAATTCTAAAGTTCATGAAAAATATCTCTTGGAGATGTAGAGGCACTAACAAAATATTTTAGTATTTGAAGAAAATTGAGAATTTAATCTGATTGACATCCTTATGGATAACTCTTACTGACTGCCTATGCTACATGTACAATTTCTTGTTCTAGGCCTTGAAAAGGAGGTCTCTGATTTTAGAGAGTCCAACAATGGGACTAAGATCCAAAAGCACAAATAAACATGCCCAGCAGAATATCAAAAACAGCCACAAAAAAAGATGCAGAAAATAAAACTTCATGAAATCTCACAACTTAAAAATTAAGGTTCTGTATGACCTTCACAGACTCTCAGTGGAATAAGTGCCAGGAATTCTGGTCACTTTGCATGACAAATCCTTTAGGATTTTGGTACTTAGAGATGCTCTCTCTCTCTCTCTCTCTCTCCCCACCCCATCCTCCTTCCTTCCCTTCCTCCCTCCTTTATTCTTCCTTTCTTTCTTCTCTCTATTTCTCTTCTTCTTTTCTTTCAGTTTATTTCTTTTCTTTCCTTTTTAATATTTCCTTACTGAAACTGCACTCACTCATCTATACACGATCTTTAGAGCTCTTTACATTTCTATTAATACTTCTGCTCATTACCTTCCCTTCCATCTTCACCATCCTTTTGAGGCCAACATAAGTGTTTGCTACTCAGATACATTTTTCACATCACCCCTTTAATTCCATTTACAAGTTCCACTAATTTCAAAATTTTAAGTTAATTTGGTCCAGCATAGTGTCTGGTGTATATTGGGTTTGACTGGTTTTTATTTCATCTGACATTTATATACATGATGAGGAAAGATAGTCTCTGCAAGGAGAATTACCTTTGGGTGTATTGCATTTTATTTTAATGAATCTCTCCCTAATCTTGCCACAGATTCTAAACTTGAATTCATTAAAATGATTCTAAAAGACTTAGGTCAGAACTTCAGGCTCATTAAAAATATAAACATATTTATTTTGTCTCTCCCTTCCCCTGCTGCCTCTTCAAGTTTGGATGTGTAATACACACACACACACTTTTGAAATTTTTTTTAACATCTTTATTGGAGTATAATTACTTTACAATGGTGTGTTAGTTTCTGCTTTATAACAAAGTGAATCAGCTATACATATACATATATCCCCATATCTCCTCCCTCTCACACATAGTTTTTGTCAAAAAATTTTCTTAAAACAAGGAACATAAAACATCAGTGTGTGTGTGTGTGTGTGTGTGTGTGTGTGTGCTTTTTCTCCAGAAAGTCATAAAGAACTGGTACCCTTTCATCTTGATTTGTGAATAAGTTTTGTCTGTTATGGCTTCATATTTCATGGTGTTGAGTTTCTTCACGCACAAGGTAGGCACTTTATCTGAGGTTACGCATTCTCTATCTCTAAGAGATGCGTATCAGTCTACAGTTTTTGTGTTTCTTCATTTGTTGCCACAAATCTCACAAAACTGAAAGCATATCCAGTGTTGCCACTGCCAATTCATTGTAGTATTTCCATGTTTGACAGAATAGGTTTAAAAGAAAGGAACTACAATGGCCTCTTGGATTCTTAAACACTGTATCAAACCCTGACTTTCCAGATTATCTTTTATTTAGAAGATCACATACTTTTAGCATGGGTAATCTTCACTTTGCAAAAGAGATAATTCTCAAAAGATCCTTAAAGTGAATTTCCATACTTGTTTCATGGCTAAAGATTAGACAACTGCTAACTTTGAAATTTTTACCTAGCCCAAATCAATTAATGAGGAGGTCATAGCCAAGTATACCACATTTCCCAAATTAAACCAAGACACATCTTACAATTAGGGAGACGATTTGTAATTTGTTTCACACTAGAAAATTTAGAGTGTATAGATAGTAATCCTGGCTATTATAAGCATCTAGTATAGTGACTTCTCTCTCTTCTTTTCCTTAAAATATGATTACCCTATAAAATCCAAAGTAAACAATTTTATGAGAACCTCTTATCAAGGCAGCACTGTGCTAGGTACTGTTGGACACACAAAAATTACAACAACTGACTCTTTTAATGGTGCGTTACAGTTAACAAAACTTTCATGTGTATATAACAACATTGGCTTCTCCTAATAACTTACAGAAAAAAGCAGGGGGTAAGTTTCTATCTTATAGAAGCCAAAAGAAATGAACTGACATATCTAAAGTTACATAGCAAATATATGGACTCAAGTATAGGTCTTTGAACTCACAAGCCAGTCCTCTTTCCACTCTGCCCATAGCATAAAACAGGATCTCTGAATTTAAGGAGTTTATAATCTCGGTTGAGAACAGTTATATAACAATAGACTAAAATAATATTACAACACAACAGTAGAAAAGCTGCCAAAGGAAGTAGATTAGAAAGTAACTTTGAAGGCTGAGAATTAATAAAAACAATCCCAAAGGAAAATGCTGGCATACTGAATTCCACATAAATGTAATACTCCTGTAAATTAAAAAAAGCTTAAACATTTTTAAAGTAAATAATGGACCAAGAAAATATGGCAGCAAATATGACAGACAAAAGACTACTCTTTATATAAAGAGCTTATAGAAATTAAAGCAAAGACATTAAAGTCCAAATAGTTGAATAAGCAAAGAATGTAAACAGACAATATATAAAAGAGGATATAGTAGCAAATCTACATGTGAAAACTATCCAAACTTGCTACTACAAATGTTTAAAGAAAAAGAAAAAAAAACAAAAAGAGATACTATTTTGAATATTACATAGCTTTATAATTAATAATATACAAAATTAGTGTGTATATAAAACTGGTGCTATCTAAAATTGCTGGTGGCGTAAGAGCCGTCCCAATGTGCATCTCTTTTCCTCAAAAACCTCATTTCTGGACATTTATTCTAAAGAAATAATCCACATGGAGGGAAATTTTTATGCATAAAATATCAATCAAGACATTATTTATAATAACAACAGAATAGGGAAAGCAACCCAGGTACCTAACAAAAAAAGCATGCATGAGTAAAATATGATGCATGCATGTTATAGCTTGTTATAAAACTATTAAAATAATCTGTCTGAAGATGGTACCAAAATGGGAAAAATGCCTATAAAACATTGTCAATTGAAGAAAAGCATGTTCTCAGCTATGAAAATATACACACAACATGACTGAAACATAATATAAGAGTAACAATATTAGAAAATTTGCTGATCGCTTTGTGCCAGGCTGAGTTCTTATTCTGTTTCACATATGATATCACATTTAATAATCATAACAACCCTGGGAAGTAAGTACTGTTGTTTTTCCAATTTTCCAGATTGGGAAATTGAGACAGATATGTTGACTATCTCAAGGTCACAAAGCTCATAAATGATGATACACAGGACAGAAAACCTATGCTCCCCAAAACAGAAGTTTTCCAGTTGGGGAACTGGGATTATGGGTCAGCTTCTCCACCCTATCATCCTCCTCATTTCTCAAGTATTTCTTTAATGTCATATTTTTTCTATAATTTTTTAGATAATTTATCTGTAATAAAAATTACAAATAAATGATTTAATAAGAAATAAAGGGAGCTGAAGATACAGGACCAAGTGTCAGTCTCCCAAGGCAATAGAAAGAAAAATAAAAATAAGCAAATGTGACCTAATAAAACTTATAAGCTTTTGCACAGCAAAGGAAACCATAAACAAAATGAAAAGTCAACCTACAGACTGGGAGAAAATATTCGCAAATGATGTGACTGACAAGGGCTTAATTTCCAAAATATAAAAACAACTCATACCACTGAATAACAAAAAAACCCCAAACAACCCAATCGAAAATGGGTAGAAAACCTAAACAGACATTTCTTCAAAGAAGACATACAGATGGCCAATAGGCACATGAAAAGATGTTCATCATCACCAGTTATTAGAGAAATGCAAATCAAAACTACAATGACATACTACTGCACACTGTCAGAATGGCCATCATTAAAAAGTCCACAAATAATAAATGTTGGGGAGGGTATGGAGAAAAGGGAAACTTCTTACACTGTTGGTGGGAATGTAAATTGGTGCAGCCACTATGGATAACAGTATGGAAGATCCTCAAAAAACTGAAAATAGAGTTACCATATGATCCAGCAATCCCATGCCTTGGCATATACCATGTAAAACTATAATTCAAAAAGATACATGCACCCCTGTGTTCATAGCAGCACTATTTACAATAGGCAAGATATGGAAACAACCAAAATGTCCATCGACAGATGAATGGATAAAGAAGAAGTGGTATATATATATAATGGAATATTACTCAGCCATCAAAAAGAATGAAATAATGCCATTTGCAGCAACATGGATTGACTTAGAAATTATTATACTAAGGGAAGTAAGTCAGAAAGAGAAAGACAAATACCATACGATATCACTTATATGTGGAATCTAAAATATGACACAAATGAACATATCTAGGAAACATAAACAGACTCACAGGCATAGAGAACATACTTGTGGTCGCCAAGGGGGAAGGGAATGGGGGAGGAAAGGATTGGGAGGTTGGGATTAGCAGATGCAAACTATTATATATAAGATGGATAAACAGCAAGGTCCTACTGTATATCACAGGGTACTATATTCAATATCCTGTGATAAACCATAATTAAAAAGAATACAAAAAGAATATATACATATATATATATATATATATGTATAACTGAATAACTTTGCTGTACAGTAGAAATTAACACAACATAGTACTGGGCTGGCCAAAAAGTTCATTCGGGTTTAACCTCAGAAAGACCCGAACGAACTTTTTGGCCAACCCTATAAATCAACTATACTTCAATTAAATATATTTTAAAAAAAGATTCATAACCATGTGAATAATTACTAAAGGAATTCAAAGGGAGAGATCCCTTCAGGCTTGGTGGCTTAGGAAGGCTTTAAGAAAAAGATGAGATTTGACTGGGAAGTAGAGACATAGCTGGTGGTTGCAGAGGTTAAGGGAATAATGTTGGGTATTCCCGAAGGTGATACAAAGACTGGAAAAAAAAAAGCTTGGTTGTAGCAGTGAAGACGAAGCTATGTTTAGGGGATAGTCTATTGACCTGTTTGACTGAAGGAAAGAGTGTGTATGAGGTAGCTAAAGCAAGGGCCAGAGCGTGAGGGACTATTAATTTTAAGACAAGGGTTTTGCCTTATTCCCAGAAGCAACAGAGAGCCACTGAAGATGTTTTCATTTTCTTTCTTTCTTCCTTCCTTTCTTTCTTTCCCTTTCTTTCTTTCTTTCTTTCTCTCTCTCTCTCTTTCTTTCTCTCTCTCTCTCTTTCTTCCCTTTCTTTCTTTCTTCCTTTCTTTCTTTCTTCCTTTCTTTCTTTCTTTCTTCCTTTCTTTCTTTCTTTCTTCCTTTCTTTCTTTCTTTCTTCCTTTCTTTCTTTTTCTTTAAAACAAGCTCTGTTTCTGAAAGACTGATATTATGTCAGAGCCAAAAATGGACAGGAGCAGGCAGAGAGAACACTCAAGAAGCCTTCATAGTAAACCAAGGGTGAGCTGTTAAGCAGCTGCAGGGAGGATGGCAGTGCTGTGAATGGAAAGGAACAGATGCAAGAGATATTGTCTGAGAAGACTTGGCAGAATACGGTGTCTGATTGGATATGGGGGTGAGGAAGAGGAAAAGCATTGTTCAATGTCTCAGCACTCCATTCCACAAACTCACAAGTGCTGAATTCTCTTGGCTCCTACTTTCTGTTTAAATGATTTTGAATATTTTTTCCTCCCAAGCATTTCACAATGCCTTCTGAGATAATCAGAGACCCACTAGGGTGTGGCAAAACTGGTCACCATTCTAATCAAAAGATTATTGCTCCTAGCTCTCCAGTTAATGTCTACCATCTTTTAGCTAATCTCTAGCATATGCAGCAGCTACTGAGACTTTGGCATCAAGGAAAAAAAGTAAGTTATACCACAGAAGTATAGATGTATAAGCCCATCTCCTCATTTTGTAGAGGATAAAACTGACATAGTGAGAGGGGTCCTGACTGGAGGCTTTGCTGCCTGAGTTTGTCCCCAGTATTCTGTTTAGCAAAACTTTTTTCACAGCAGTATTTTCCTCCAAAGTTTCTAAGTTACCCAGATCTGATTAGGAGTGACAGTCTTCAGTGTGAATAGAGGGTGACAGTTTCCTTAATACATAGCATGGAACCTGGTCAAGGTTTGTCTTTTGTGATAAATGATGTCCTGGTTTCTACTAGAAACATTATCGCATAATATATTAGTTTTATGTCAAAGTTCTAAAGTTTTTATAATCTTTCCTTTCAATGTGCTAGGGTCCTTGTCATAGGGTCTTTTAAAAATATGACCATAGGGCATTTAAAGGAGTGACATACTGATTTATAAAACCTTCTACATGGATCAGGCATGGAAACCAAAAACATGTAAACTAAAAACATTTACTTCTGTGAAAAATTCTGCTACAACTCAATAATAAATAAGTGCACAATGACTGAACATTCAAAGAACAGCTTTGAATTCATATGTCTAATTTATGAGATCAATGAATTAGTGTCATGGTAATGAAGCTATACAATTTACCCTCAAGCCAGGGCTAACAGGATCCAGGTTGCTTCCACGTGGTCACTATGCAGCCAGGATGTCCTAACATAGGTAGGGAGGCAGCAGGTTCTATGGGGATAAGGGGAGCCAAGGAGTGTAGAAGGGTGAATGGAGGGCACCCAGCAGGAGATGAGGGGAATGAAACCCAGATGTTTTCTAGTGAGCATTGCAGACAGATTAATATAAAATAGACACTGGATGATGTCTGCAGCACCTGTGCTCATTTTGACTGTAAGTAAATCATCACAATGGGACACTGGATCTGCCTGAAGACCAGACTGTAGATTCCAATGACTATCCCAAACACCTGTTCATTTCTTGTCACCAGCCAGCCTCTGGACAAGTTTGTGTGTGTCTGTGTTTCCAGCTATGCATATCAGTCATGCTGAACCAAATGGTATTAAAAATAAAACATAAAACCTTTCATATATATTATAGACTTCAATGGTGCCAAATTCTGATGGAATAAAGAAAATGAAAAACTAACAACAAAATATGTACCTAGAGGAAGTTCTGGGAAAGAAGACATGGTTATAAACAGAGGAAATGATATAGCACTGGCAAAGGCATTTATTATTATTTTTTGTTTGAAAAGGGTTTTTGTGGATAAGGGATATAAGCTTAATCATCAGTAACAGCTGGGTCAGAGGAGATACCCAGGAGGGAGCAGACTATAGGAGAAAGAGCTGAGGAAACACGGACTACCAGTTCCCCTCTCTTGCTGACTACGAACTTTGGGCAAGACACCTCTTCACTGGGTAGCCAGAGAGGAAGCTGAACCAAGTTTTTAAGGTCATTTCCAGATCTGATATTTTATAATTATATGAAGTCTCATTCTTTTTCTGCTTGTTTTTGAAAGAACAAATCCTTCAAACATGGTTATTGTGGTAGTGCCTTTCCTGAGGGCCTTAGTGAGTGTATATTTGTAACAATAATCTTATTTTTATGTAGACATTTAGTCATGTCAGGACATTCAATTCGGGACTTGGGTTCTTCTTTTTTGCAGTTGGGAACCTATGGAACTTCCGATTATAGTTTTCAATCCAAATCTGTTTCTTCTATCCCCAAAATACACCCCTTTAAAGAAGATTATATTGATGAATATCAGGCATCCAGTAAGGAGCAGAAGGATGGTAAAGAAACATAGGCTCGTAGATTTTCTAAAAGAAAGTACATACTGGAAAACTGAAAATTCCACATTGCTAAGTAAACATACTCTTTACAGGTTTAGGGCCATAAAATTGTAAGTAGGTTTAGCTCTGCTGACTCTTGTCATAATGGAAAGAGCAGCCTATAAAGACTAGAGGGCCCAGGTCTGTCACTCAACATGCCAATCTATGTTCAGAGAGAACAAACATCAAGCATAAGTCACACAAGCAAATATAGAAGCCTGTAGTTCTGATGAAGAACTCCTCATCACAACTGCCAAAGTTGCTTAAAATGCAAATGGGGACTGGGAAGGAGGCCTGAAGTCCTGTTAGTGCCCTCTGTGATTTAAATAAGGCTTGTGTATACATGATGAAAGCCTACTCTATGCACTCCCCAGGCAGTCAGTGTGTGGAGGGGGAAAAAAGCCAAGGAGAAGCAAGCCTGGAAAGAAAAGGGGAGCACATGATGGTTCTTCCTTAGGATATGCCTAGAGAGAGAAGGAGGAAGAAGGGGAAACTGGGATTTCATTATGCCCTGAGGCCAACGGTTTTTCCCTAACAGACATGACTAATTTTCTAATGAATGTCAGTGAATAATCAGGATTTGCTAGGTTCGGTGTAGGGGAAGGATGGGAGGGTCTGTCTAATGGTAAATATATATACAGGGGAAAAGCCACTAACTTTCTGATAAAAGTATTTTTTCCTAAATGAGTCACAAAGCAAAGGAGATAAGTTTATTTTTGTATTTGGCACAGAGGATTCAAGGTCAAAAGAAAAACAAGGATGTTATGTTTTAATGGGACAAAACTTAATAGAGTGAAAAGTTTCTTAGTTCCTTGGTCCTTCCTTTAAACAATCGTCTACCAGGAGGTTCCAGTTAATTCTCTGAAGTTTTTTAAAGATCAATTTAGTAGCTGGAATCTAGTGAAATAGCATCAAGGCAAGCTTGCTGTTAGCCATGCTCTGATCTTGTTCCCCAGTTCTTATAACCCTTACATCCCAGAATTGGGCCTCTTTCATTCATCCATCTCTGTCAATACTCTAGTTCTTCATATTTGGGGGTATTAACTTATGACATAATGGAAAGTGCAACACATGAAAACTAAGAGACCAAGGCCTGTTATTTAATATCCCAGTGCAGATTGAACAAACATAAGTTACACAAGTAGCTAGTCTTTATGAACTGCTCCCAGGCTCCCAGACTTCTCAGATGTTGACCTCTAATTTCTACTACATGTTCTGACTCCCACTGTCTACTTTGGAATCTTCCTAAATCCACTGTCCTACTCCAACAAGTTTGTCCATCCAAGAGAAGATTCTGAAAATACTACAAGGTGCTTTTCTTCCAATTAATAAGTAAAATATCACAAAAGTAATCTATCAGTCAAACCATAATCTTGTTACCAGTTGAATATTGGCCTGTACAAAGTCATAGAATTTATACTAAAAGGATAGTATCTGCTTACAGAAGAAACCCTTAAATCTGGGCTCTCTGTATCATCTGCACTCCTACTAGCAGACCTCAGCCATTCACTTCCAAATTAAGTTATTCAACTTATACAAAGATCTTATTGTAATATTAATGTAGTTAAATCTCTACTAAAAAAGTCTGTATCAGCCTTCATACCACCTATTTTGGGTAGAAATGCTCTTATGCCAAGCTGTATGATCTATCTTAGAGAAAGCATTCTGAGTCCTTAGGGGATTTTGTCCCCACCCTATACCTTGTCACTCGACCTGTTTTCCCACTTGTCTTAGAGTTGAGGGAGGAGATTCCACATTAGGCAAATTAATTTGAGTCACAAAAAAGAGCAAATTTATATTTTCTGGGTTATGAAATTAAACACGAGCAGAAGATGTTACCAGTGCTATCTATAGATATTCAAAATGTTGCCACTTTTAGAAACAAAACTTGATATCTTCTGAATTTAAAGCCAAATTGAGCACTTTGTGGTTTTATTCTAGTTGTTATTAGTAAAGCACTAGTTCTTCTTTCAAAAACAAAACAAAACAAAGAAAGACGATCAAAAGTTCACATTGTTAAAGGCTTTTATAAAATAATTCAAGAAAACAATACTTTTAAAAATGGACTGGTACAGGGACTTCCCTGGTTGTCCAGTGGGTAGGACTCTGTGCTCCCAATGCAGGAGTCCCAGGTTCGATCCCTGGTCCGGGAACTAGATTCCACATGCATGCTGCAACTGAGAGTTCACATGCCACAACAAAGAAGTCCACCTGCCTCAACAAAGAAGTCCACCTGCCTCAACTAAGAAGCCCGCATGCCACAAGTAAGAAGTCTGCATGCCACAAAGAAGATCCTGCATGCCACAACTAAGTCCCGGAGCAGCCTAAATAAATAAACAAATAAATAATTCTGTAACAATATATGGTGATGGATGTTAACTAGACTTTGTGATCATTTTGCAATACATAAAAATATTGAGTCATTATGTTGCACACCTGAAACAAATATAATGTTGTATGCCAGTTATATCTTAATAAAAATTATAACATGAGATAAAATTTTAAAAGGAACCCAGTGAGGTAGGTGTTAGGGACCAACATTTATTTACCAGTGCTCCCGCTTCCATGTGGAGAGGCAGAATTCCCTAGAAAAGAACTCAGTTTTTCGCCCACACTCACCCCCATTTCCTCTTTCCCATGGGAGCAGTGACTTCTCTACTGGTGAATCAAAGAGAAGGGGTACATTTCTTCCTTCTTGATATCTTAGAACTATAGGTAGAGTATATTCTGTCTTCTCTGGGACAGGTGTGCCCTGTGGAGTAGACCTGCCTGGGTCTCAATTCAATGCAGGAGGAAGGATATAATAGCAAATCCATTTGGTCTACCAAAATCATTCCCATTCTCCAAGCAACTTTATTCGTTGTTAAAAAAAAAAAGGTTGAGGGGAAGGCAGATAAGCTCTGCGATGATGAATATAGTTCTTTTTGTAGGGACAAATGAAAAAAGGGACTTAAAACTAACGTCATTCTATACACAAGAAATTTATTATTTTTTCATTGCAGAAGAATTTAAAGGTCGTTATAGATGATAGCATTCTTTATATTTCTGTATTTTCTACACAGCACAGAATTGGGCACAGAAAAGTAGATCACTGTAGATTTGTTAATTGGTAAATTGAAAGTATGAGGCAGTATAGGAAGTATAAAGCTCCCTTAATTTTCCACCTACTTTCTCCCTCTTTCTTCTCAAAGAGAAACAATTATCAACAACTAATGTAATCAGTAAGTCTGGTTTGGAAACTGACTAGGTATTTGGTCAGACTTACGCTGGATACTGTGGAGATACAAAACAGGGGACCCAGCCCCTCCCCTTTAGAAATATAGTATAGTTAGGCAGATGAAACACAGTCGCGTACTGTGGCAGGAGAAAACAGGAGAAAGAGATTATACAAAGTTAGTGTTGGTGGAGGTCAAAGACTGTGAGAAGAACTGTGCTCCAGGAAAGCACCACGGAGGAAGTGAGACTTAATGAGTGAACAGATTTCTGCTGTGTACTTATCCCCAGGAAGATGATTATGTGTAAGACTTCCTGAGGGTGCTACATGGTTCCAAGGCAAGGTGCACTATACATCATACATTGTCTCATCAAGTTTTAAAAATACATATATACAGGTGGAATCACATGAGCATCAACTGGAGCCACCTCCGAAGGAGAAAAGTCCATGTGGGAATCCTAAGGGGTATATATGTACAGAGGCAGAGCTGGTCCCATCTACTTTGCTGGATGATGTTTACAATTTTACTGCTTGCCTATGAACCTCAGATCCAGGTCAATTCAACAATTTTATTTAGCCTGCTCTTTGTAACAGTCAAAGGACTGAACACTGTCAAGTATTCAAAGGTGAGTTAGAGGCTGATTGAGGTGAAAAATAGATATATATGGAATTGACTATAGAACAAAACATTATTTATAATGGTATGACATACAAACATTTTATTCTTTCTTAGCAAAAGTGAGTCTCTGAATCACTGCCGGTTACTGCAGAAGCACAGGGACTTGATTTGTCCCTTATAAATAGTTCTGCCCTTCTTCCACCAGGCAGGCAATCCAGAAGTACAAACCCCACAGACACATAGAAAACATAAAAATGAAGATACCAGTATGGACTAAGAAACAAGAGCAATGTTAATACTGTTCTAGTTTAAGGTACAGTGTGTGATGGGAAGAACTTTACTATCATTTGCTGTATACCACCAATACACAACGTATATAGATGTACTGTGGAGGGTTCTAGGTAAAACTTCTTTGGATGCATAAGATGGTAGTGTGATTCAGAGAAAGTAGTCTCAAGAGAATATGTTCATTAAAACACACATGCACACACAGAGAGAGAAAGAGAGAGAGAGAGAGAAAACCTTATGTGCTTAGTTGATTTGTTGGGAGACATTTTTGGCTTCTTTGAATTTCCTATATAAACAATTATAATTACCTTTATTTTGAATTGCTGGGGAGAGATTTCTACCTGCATTTGGATGCAGATTTGGAGTTCAAATGTTTTTCTTGCAGAGTTGTCTTTGAAGAAATTGCTTTTTTGGTGACAGAATCATATTCTGGTCACAGTCTCAGCACATTCATCATAGTATTTGTTGGATGTTCTTGTTAGTTATCACTTCCTCATCCAGGTTCACAATCCCATAGGATATACTCGCTTCCTGCGTGAATTCATTCTTGGGTCACTTCTAAATATACATGAATTTTCTTTCCTGTGCATGCCTCATTGTTGTTCAATAACAATTCTTGGCATTGATTGAGAACTGATTTTTTCTCAAGGTCTTCATAAATAAAACAGCAAATAAGATACCAATGTCACTCGACTAAAATTTCCAGCCCAAAAAGGTGCTGAAAAGACCGAGTAAGAGTACTCCAGGATGGGATACCCTTTAGCTACCTTGCAATGTTTAGAGAAGTGGAGAATTTAGCATTTCACAGTCCCTGTAAATAAAAGATCTTCTTAAAGCTTAAAGGTCAAGGGGTAAGATCACAGTGGATGAAAGAAAACATTCTCCTTATTCATAATAAATGTTAGCATTTGTATAATTATCTATTTCTATTTATAAATGCCAGTATTCTATTTTGCCCCATTTAGTAGAATCTTTTAAATTTAAAATTCCAATACCAAATATGAGGAAAGAAGCCAGTTGTTCTGAGTTAACTACAACACAAACAGAACATAGGAGACTAGACCTCTTCCTTCCGAGGCTGTGTGGACAATATTTTTATGTAGGATTCTTCTCAATGTGGTAAAGGCAATTACAAATTTCAGTTGCTAAAACAAACAAACAAAAATTCTGAGAAGATAATTCCCCTAACTTGAAAGTCAGAAGTATAATTGATGTGTCACACACTACATTCCTCCTTTATGCAAGACTTCCCTTTTGCACTAGTACAGAAACATGGCAACCACACTAAAGTGTAAGCAGCACTTTTTGTGGACCTTGAGTTTGGGTTAGGATATTGTCAACCAGATTTTCCAATCATGATCTGACTTAATTTTTTTAGGACTGACTGTGCCATTGACCTGATGAGAATCTAATTTAGAGCATTGCTTTGTTGTGTATGCTCTTCCGACCTCATTATTAACAAGATGCCATCATACTTTAGAATAATTAAAGGCTTTGGAATATGAATACATTGAGGTTATCTAAAAATTAGTGAAGTGAAAATCAAAAACAAAGTTACATTTCAAGAACAATCGAGGTGAATCCTGTCATAAAACCACTTGGGATTTTGTGTTCTTTAAGAATAAACTAGGAACAGAATATGTTGACCTACCAAGAAAACTAAATATGAAGGTAAAAATAGTATCTGGTTTAACAATCATTAATAAAAATACAAATGATTGTGCTTTCATTGAATAAGAACATAACTCTAAAGCCACAAAGACATTTTAGTATCACTCAGTAATATATTATGGAACGACTGAAGCAACTAGACATTCTTACAAGCATTCCTAGGGCTAAACTTTAATGTCTCTCTTATAGTATTCAGGACTGGAACTCATGTAAAGTTTGATCACATAAGGCATGTTCAGATATTGATTCATAACTCTATTTTAAAAATTTCCCGGGTAGTGTGCAATGAGATAAGAATTTTTACACAATTTAGAGAAAGTGCATTGAAAATGCAATTATTTTCACTAGATTTTTCAGTTGCCTTAAATGAGAAGAAAAGTGGTTTTTATAAATGAGGGTGGACCACAATTTCCTCTTAACCCCAAAGATATGACTAAATCATTGTGAAAAGATGATGAAATTTATTTCTTATATGTAAGAAAACATTGAATTTTCCCATTATCATAACTTACTAGCCTACAAAGCAACCTTAAATGGAGTCAAGAAACAAGAGTCTACTCCAGAAAGTGAGTGTCTGTTACTTTTGGTGTGGAGCCCTAGCTATGCTCCCCAAGCTCAGCTTGCAGGGAAACTGTGGACCTAGAAATTGTCCGGCTCTTTAAAGATTTAAACCAAACTCCTGAAATTATATACAGAAGCAGATGGCTGAGCAGCTTCCCCTGTAGTTGTTTCTCTGCTGACAAAAGCAACTGCACAACTCAGGAGAAATAAGCTTTAAAATGAGTAGAGTATAGCCATGTACCCATGGCCAGCAAAGTTGCACAAGGGTTTCAAATGTTTTTAGTCCTTAACAAAATCTTAGGTAGGAATCTCTACTTGCAGTATGGGCAGGGGATTCATGTTTCATTTCCATAGAGAATATGCTAATTATTGTCTCTGCTTTCAAGCCAGCTCCCTTGTTGATTTTCTCATTTATTTTAGTGGCAGCGGGACAATATAAGGTTGAGTATAAACACTGGAATCAGACCACCTGAGTTAGAATTTGACCTTGGGCAAGTCATCTAACTTCTGGAAATTCAGTTTCTTCATCAATGAAGTGGGGAATGTAATAGTATTTCACAGCACTGTGGTAAAGATTAAATAACATAATCAATTTAATGTGCTTAGTACAGAAATCTAGCATTTGATGCATTCCACAAATGTTTGGTATTGTTACCAATGGCACCACCATTTTCCAAATCTTGGATTCCCAATCATCCAGAACAGAATTATTTTTTCTAATTTTTTCTCCCTCATATGATTTATTCCAGCACCAGACTTTGTAAAATATGGCTCCTAAACATCTATGGAAGTTGTCCCTTTATTTTCAATATTGCAGTCATCAATGTATTCCACCTCCTCTCACATAGACTATGGGAGTGCCTCCTAACTCATATCCCAATACATCTTGTTGTCATATTAATTTTCCTAAATAGAATGCCGGGTGTGAAGCCATTGCAGTAGAGCTTGGAATTTAAGCTTTCTTGGTAGCACTAGCTGTGGATGGAAGTGCTCTGCTGGACTGTAGAATTGCTATATCCCACTCCACAGCATGGGACCAACATTCCCGCTACAAAAACTGGAGAGCTCATAATAAATGGTATTGTCATGTGTGCAGTGGTGACATAACTTACAAGGGCAAAGTTGTATCTGCTTAGTCACCACTGTATTCCCATGGCTGATTACAGAAGAAGGCAGTATACCCTTGGTAAATATTTGATGAACAAATAAATGAGTTAATAAATTAAATAGTATCACAGATGCCACTAGTAGCCTTATTTTTGTGTGGTTGAATTTTGGGTCATTCAAAGAGAGTTGACAACGTTGCTTGGCATTCAATTGTTTGCCATATTCCATTTAGCTCAAGTTGTGATAACTTAGTCATCATTTGGCATGTGAGAATAAGGAATTCATTTATAGACTTAAATGGTGTGGATTCTGACAAGATTAGCAACATTAGCTGGTAGTATTTGTTTTATGTATTTGGGCACTCCTATATTAGGTGCATATATATTGATGAGTGTAAAATCCTCTTCTTATATTGATCCTTTTCCCATTATATAGTGACCTTCTTTATCTTTCTTTATGGCTTTTGTTTTAAAGTCTACTTTGTCTGATATGAGTATTGCCACTCTCACTTTCTTCTCTTTTCTGTTTGCATGAAATATCTTTTTCCATCCCCTCACTTTCCAATCTATGTGTGTCCTTTGCCCTAAGGTGGGTCTCTTGTAGGCAGCATATTGTAAGCTCTTGTTTTTTTATCCAGTCTGCCTCTCTATGTCTTTTGATTGGAGCATTCAGCCCATTGACATTTGGGGAGGAGGGAGGGAGAGGGATGGACTGAGAGTTTAGGGTTAGTAGATGCAAGCTATTACATTTAGAATAGATAAACAACAAGGTCCTACTGTACAGCACAGGGAACTATATCTAACCTCCTGGGATAAACCATAATGGAAAAGAATATTAAAAAATAATGTATATATGTGTAGAAATGAGTCACTTTGAAGTACAGCATAAATTAACACAACACTGTAAATCAACTATACTTCAATTAAAAAATAGAGAAAAACAACAACAACAAAAACTTTAGCTGGAATTGGTACGGCAGCCAGATGCACACAGTTCCAAAGACAAGAAAGTGAGAGAAATTGATTGTGAGAAACAAGAAGTTATTGCTGGGAAGGAGCAAGTACAAGAAAAAGATTAATCAATGAGAACCATTTTTTATTAGATGGAAATATGTTCACTATACTGGTTGCAGCCCAATGAGCAAGTAGCAGGTTACATTTTGAAATTAAAAAAAAAAACATGCAGGAAGTATTTACCTTTCATAAATGGGCACTAACTATGGGTGTTATTGCTATTCTATGATTCTAACACAAGCATTACGTATTTATATTGAAAGGATAACATCAATATCTGCTAATTTGAGACCATGCCTACATCACATATGTCCAACAGCAGCAAAGGCCCTTAGAGATGTATGGGTGACATTCCTAAAATACAGCATGGCATTAAGAAACAGAAGATGGCCAAAGTTTTAAAAATTCAACAGAGAAGTTAAATGCTAATTTATGTGACTATTCATAGAAGTCTGACCTTTTCCAAGATGATCTATATTCAGAGACTGTGGGGTCTTAAGCAGCTCTAGAAGTTAAAGAATAGTTGAAGGATAAAAAAAATAGATCAACTTTATAACCTTGAAACCTGGCTATGTTACATACTAAAATAAGAATTGTAGCATAACCAACCACTTCACTATTCTATCCTTTTCATAATTTAACATGTGTTTCCTCCTGCATTATCCTAAATGATCCTCACAGCAGCAGGATGAAAATATTTTACCATTCTACTGAGGAGAAAGTGAGGCCCAAGGAGATGAAGTGACTTGTTCAATGTCACAAACCTAGCAATTAATCATATACTCCATTGGTTGTTATGAGAGTTTGGGTCTATTCATTTGAAAAATAGAAATAATCTTTGCCCCTTCTGTGTGACCACATTTCAGGAAAGATACACTAAAATAATACATTATTATTCCATCCAGCACGTTGCACTTGGTAGGTAGATGTGTCAGAGCAACCACGGGTTCAACTATCTGTGTGTTATGGATCACAGGGCCAGACGAGCACAAACTCTAGGCTGAGTTGTCACAAAGGTGATGGCAAACAGAAAGTAACTGTAAAGAGAAACATCTTAGGAAGTTGAGATTTCCTCAGCCTACACTAAAGGTTGCCTCATAAATGTTAAATTATAATGGCTACACTTGAGCAAAAAGTAAGTAAAAGAACATAAAACGCCAACGTTTCTAAGCAAACTCATACATCTGGCCCTGTATAAGGCACAGGCTCCCCACTGTTCCCCTCCATCTACCTTCCCATCTGCAGCTTATCCAAGAAAATGAAGGCCGTTTTCACAAAGTTGCCGCAGTGGAGACAAGCTATGCACTTCAGAGCCAAGGAAACCTCAGTGGGAAAAACTACAACCTGGAATTTCTAGGACAGAGGGGTGGTGACTCTCAACATATTCAAGTCATTTTAATAAGTATATGAGTAGACGGGGGATTCTCTAGCACAAGCTGGATTTTTTGGGGTAAGTGTTATTATCTTCACAAAACAGACCCCTCTACTGTCTTTGGCAGCAGGACTATTTATAAACTCTTTACCACTACTACCCCTAGTCACCAACCTCCACAGCATGAATTTCTTATGGAAAGGTACTCTATCATTGTCACCAACCAGGGAGAACTGACTTTTAAGAAACGGTATGATTACACTGGCTGCTCATGTAAATGTTCCAAAAATGGTTTCTAACTCAGCCCCTTTGAGATTATTCGTTTTTTGTTGTTTTTGTTTTTCACTAGAGCTGGGTTAGCATCTGGCTAAATTTTCTATCTCCAACCACACTTCCACCTCCCTAAACACATAGGTACACACACATCCCTGCTTTTCTCGCTGTGGATTTCACAGCTGGTGGCTGAAAAGAAACAAGTTCTGGGCTGAGACCTTGGTCTGGATTCTCTGGCCTGAGAGAGTGAAAGATCTGAAATATTTCAGGGATTTTCTATGAGCTTTCCATACTCCTCTGTCTCGTGTCCTACCTGCAAAATGGGCTTTGAGGAGGCAGGTGTCCTGTATTTCTGATTTAGCATTGTTCTGGGATAGGAAATTAAAATTACAAAACAAACAGATGTCAAGGAATGAAAAAATATGTTGAGAGAACGAACCAAGTAACTCTAAACGTGCTTCTGAGTGCTTTTTAAAAGGAAGGTATTATTATAAAGGTACAGAAAAGTCCTGGAACTGTGCTTTCGGGTCCTGGGTGGGCGCAGAGAGGAGGAAGCTTGAACTGGTGCCAAGTTACAGTTCCCTGCCCCGCGGGAGGCCAGGTCCAAGTTTGGGAAAATAGAATCAGGGACAGGGGCTATTGTGGCCTGAACAGAGGCAGAAAGACACGACACAGCAGGCTTCCTTCCTGTCTTGCTCTTATCTGAGGGAGCAGAGAGCGAGGTGGGAGCACGCCTGGAGTGCAGGTGAGGAGTTTTCAGTCCCAGTCCACTGGCTCCACCCAGTTTCTCTCCTCCCACTGGCAACTCCCACCCCCATTCCAGCACTTGGACCCCCTCCCGCTCCTCCCTCGGCCCCTGCTTGGGCCCGCCCACGGTCTCCCACCCAACTTGGGACTGCGTCATAAGTATACCCAGACCTGGGCTTGCAGTAGTGTAAAAGCAGACGAGGAGAAAGAAGGTGCAGCTAGGGCTAGCGCGATCTTCTCCTCTTCCAACCTGCAGCCCAGGACACTGATTCGAGCAGCGCCTTACCGCGCAGCCCGAAGATTCACCATGGTGAAAATCACCTTCAACACACCCACAGCGGTGCAAAAAGAGGAGGCGCAGCAAGACGTGGAGGCCCTAGTAAGCCGTACGGTCCGAGCTCAGATCCTGACTGGCAAGGTAGCAATGCCCATTCCACCCCTGACTGCCTGCTAGGGTCGGGAAGGTGGGGTGGGGGTGGTTTGGGGGGAAGGAAGGGGAAAGGTGGGAAAGGACAAAATGAAAGCTGCTGCGGAGTTCCTGTGTTTCCGGCGGTGCTCTCTGCGCTGTCTGTTGGGTTTGCCCGGTCACCCCGATTCTGTCCATTCGCACCACCTTCCGCTTGCGGCTCCCCACGTCCCTTAGCATCTCCGTGCGTCGCGCCACGTTCCGTGGATCCCAGCTCACGTTGTACATCGCGGAGGGATGTTCGAGGGAGTTTGAGGAGAACTCTTGGGACCAGATGTCACCTTCTCCTGGGGAACATGTGGGTAGCTAGAGATCAAAGAGAGGCACGTCACCCGGTCAGGTCCAGGGGCACACACATCTTCCACAGGGGCGGAGCGGACAAGCAGGGTGAGCAAGGACACGAGATTTAACTCTTCTTTCTTTCCTTTCGACGTGTATGAAGTTCTATGAATCTTAAGGCTTTCTAGGATCCCTGAGTGTTTGTGGAGTTGGGGCGGGGGGCAAAGGGCAACTTTGACTCGATGTGGTATGTATTGGGGCAAGTGTGTGTCTGTGCCCGACCGTGTATATTTTCAGTTTCTCCCTGGTCACAGGCGGTGTTAAGCATTCGGTAAAGGAGCTGTCAAAACTGAAGTTGGTCTTAATTAGATTTTGAGATGTTCACTGTGCCCTCTTAACTGCAATTACAAGAGCCTTGTATGTTTTCAGAGTGGCATTTCCTAAAGAAAACACTCTTCTTCCGTAAAAGAAATTTTGAGGGTTTTTGTTTTTCTCTTTTGTTTTTCTTTTTAGTACAGTACTTCCTTTTTGAGTGATATCCCCTCTGCCCACCCTCCCCCACAGAAAGATCTGAAGCAAGTCCGACCTTGTAATTTAATCTTCTAGCACTGCCAGGAATTGGGGGAATTTTCCCCCCAAAAATGTTAGCCATTGTTCATTTAGTCCAATTTCTATCTCCTTTAAACATCTAACACGTTTTCAGTGTTTGTAAACTACTCCTCATTTTCCTCAGTAAAATTTCAATGTTAAAAGGCACAATCGTATTTTTTTTTCTTGTTATACAAAATCTGTGCATTGTTGGAGCTTGCAAATCTGCCCTAACTTGTCTTGTTCTCTCTATAAAGTTTAAACTTTTGTGTTCAGAGTGGAGATTTGAAAAGATCTCTGAGTGAAATGAGAATCCATGTAGTAAAACTGATTATGCCCACAATTTGAAAAGCTAATGAGCTTTTGCAGAATTTTTATCATGGAAACTTTCAACAGTTAACCCAGCAATCAAACTAGCTGTTGTATATTACACATTTCAGAACTCAAAAACACCCCCTTGCATTTTTGAGGTTTTGATTAAATGATAGAAGTTCAAATATGTAATTGTCCTACTTACTTTGTAAGGGAAATATGGCCAGATTTTTTGGGGGAGGTCTAATTAGATGCCAGTAGTTAAATATAGCCACACAATAATCCTTTTTTTCCCTCATCACCACAAACTCCATGACTTGTTGAATTCAGTTAATATGCAAGCAATACTTCTACCAGGCCTGAGGTGTTATGAGGAATAAACAAAAATAAGCATACGACAGGATCCTGACCTGGCCACCATAAGACACTGATTTAATAGTACTTGGCACATTATATTGTCATGTATTGATCAGCTCATCAGAAATTGAACACAACAAAATAGTATGTCGGAGGTTGTGTACAATGACTTTAAAATACAGTTCAGAGGGAAATGAGCTGTGGTAAGTGACAGCCCCTACCACACTGAAGTTTGGCAAATTTAAATGAAAAAAAAAAATCCTTATTCCTAGTCCATCATCCATCCATGGGCACTTAGATTTTTTCCATATCTTGCCTACTATGGTGGGAAATTGACACTCTAATACTTAGATCTTGCTTAATAATAAAATCCCTGAAATATTGGAAGGAAAAATGAAATTGCAGTGCAGATTGCTCTTCTCGTATCTCAATGACAAGAAAAAATAAATAAATTAATTCCTTTGAGAATTTCGAACTAAGTCATTTTTGTGACTTTTAGGAAAGTCACTTCATTTTTCTGGGCCTCAATTTAATCATCCAAAGTATAATTTCTAAGCCCTTAGCTCTAGATTACAGGGATTCACAATCATAATTTATAGCCTTTGTAGTGTTAATCTTAGGTTATTTTTTAAATAAAAATTATTTTAAATTTCTGGAAATTATTGGGACAAGGAAAACCTTCAAGGCTTATAGTGTATTAATGGAGGGTTTGAACTTAAGTAAACGTAGCTAAGAAAATGTGAATACCAAATTTCTTTGAATTTTAAAGAGAAATCATTTTTTGAAGCATTTTCAATGCTTCAAATGTGCATTTTCACATTTGTGAAATGATTGCCTCTCCTTAGAATCTATGTATTTGCTTTCACCAAATTAATTAAAGTTTAATTAGCACTAAGTAGTTATGGAAAACAGCTAATGGCCTGAAAGGCTTAAAACAATTCTATTTACATACCAGTCTGAATGATTTACCCTCTGATTATCAGAGAGTAGACTTGCTGACTTCATTCATTATACCCTTCAGTAATACTGCTGCTTAGGGCATATTGTGACATAAAAGAATGAGATTGGAGGGCCCCTTGGTCCACTGCCCTGAGAAGAGTACAGAGTTAATTGATTACTTGTTTGCTTTGGAGTCCCTTGTTCCAATTACTAAACAAATTATGGATTTAACAGAATTTTACAGTCACTGTTACACTCAAAGCTTTGTGCCTAGCTATGACTGTACTTTAAATCTAGTGTTTTGCCCAGAACTTAAAAAACGTTATTTCATTCAAGCAATACACATCCATAGAATATTGGGTGATATTAGGAAGCCTAATTTCTCATTAAAATTAAGAATATTATGAAATAGATCTAATCTTCAATATTTTAATTTCTAAAATAGGGGGAAATGGTATATACCTACTTTATAGAACTCCTTCCTATAAAAGTTAATTTTCAAAAAACAGCTTTTTGAAAATCAGTTAATAAACCAAAGGGTATTAATTCACCTCTAATTTGGCAAACAAGTTGATGTACAAAAAATACTAAAGAAACAGTTGTATTCCAGAAAGTTAGTGATTATATCACTGTACAAGTCCAAAAAGTAATGGCTTCCATTTATTTAAAGAGGATAACTTATTGCATAAATGAATGGTTATTTTCAGCTGATTTTAGAAGTGTATACTTTGAAATAACTTTATATCTATATTTGGATTTGGAAATGCCAGAAAAAGGTTATTATAAATTGGAGATTTTCACATCTATTAAACATCAGAAAGTGTCTTGAAATTATTTTAGGCTAGGGTGAATTAACATCTTTTTAAAACATCTTGGGTTTCAAGGGAGATAAATTGTACACAAAAGCAACTATGTGTCTAAAAGCACAATCTGTTTTTTTTGTTTTTGATCTTGCTTTTTAATAAATAGGAACTCCGAGTTGCCGCCAAGGAAAAAGAGGGCTCCTCTGGGAGATGTATGCTTACTCTCTTAGGCCTTTCATTCATCTTGGCAGGACTTATTGTTGGTGGAGCCTGCATTTACAAGTACTTCATGCCCAAGGTAATATTAATGAAAGTTATTATGTTTGGATTACTAATTGCTATACATTTAGCGAAGACAAATAATTCTGCGATGGTCCCCAGATAAATGAAGATTTAGGGAAAGTTTTCAAATTAACTTTTGGTATAAAATTGATTTGTCTTCATGGTGATAATTGTAATCAATAATCCTCAGCTTGATAAACAGGACAACGAACTGATATGAGTTTGAGAAATGATTCAAATGTCATGGTAGTGAGTGTTAGAAAGTTTTGATTCTCCCTTTTTGTCTTTTAGAGTACCATCTACCGTGGAGAGATGTGCTTCTTTGATTCTGAGGACCCTGCAAATTCCCTCCAAGGAGGAGAGCCCTACTTCCTGCCTGTGACGGAAGAGGCTGACATTCGTGAGGATGACAACATCGCAATTATTGATGTGCCTGTCCCCAGTTTCTCTGATAGTGACCCTGCAGCAATTATTCACGACTTTGAAAAGGTGGGTTTCTCATTCTTATAGGTATTTCTGAATTTTCTTTTTTTTTTCGTAAGTTTATTGGTATTAAATCTGTTCATAAATATACAACTTTTTGCAGCAAAGCCTTTTTCATTCCTTTGCTATTGAGTATACATTAGTTGATTTTGAAAGGTTGTAACTACTTGTTCTAATGGTCATTGGAAAATCTGCAACATTGATACTCTCTGTATCATACCTAACATTTTCCCCCTCCCCAACAGGGCATGACTGCTTACCTGGATTTGCTGCTGGGGAGCTGCTATCTGATGCCCCTCAATACCTCCATTGTTATGCCTCCAAAGAATCTAGTGGAGCTCTTTGGCAAACTGGCAGTATGTATTTTGGATGTCAACTTTTTATATAAGCAATTACAAATAATTGCTTCCTCATTTTAAAAATTAATTATTTGAGCCAAAACATTCCATTTCACTAAAATAATTTTCAAATAAAAAATATTCTGTGAACGTAAAACTGCTCTAAAAATAAAGTCTATTTAAAAAGTATATCTGCTATAGGTGAGAAATTAAATAGCGTTTTTAAGAATTTCTCTTTCAATCTTTAAAAAAAATTTTTTTAGAGTGGCAAATACCTGCCTCACACCTACGTGGTTCGTGAAGACCTGGTTGCTGTGGAGGAGATTCGTGATGTTAGTAACCTTGGTATATTTATTTATCAACTTTGCAACAACCGCAAGTCCTTCCGCCTTCGCAGAAGAGACCTCTTGCTGGGTAGGCAATTTATTTCTTCCTTCACCCTGTGTTGTTGAGACAGTGAAGGAGAGTAGGGGTGGAGTATGGGAAAAGTAGAGAGCAAATCTAGATATATTTTTATTTACACAAAAACGAAAAAGCCACTTTTATTGTGCATTTCCTCACAGGTTTCAACAAACGTGCCATTGATAAGTGCTGGAAGATTAGACACTTCCCCAACGAATTTATTGTTGAGACCAAGATCTGTCAAGAGTAAGAGGCAACAGAAAATGAGTACACTTAGTAACAGGAAGTCGGAGATTTATAATATGACTTCAACATTAAAGTGTGTGGGATACTCAAGATATTTACTCATGCATTTACTCTATGGCTTATATTAAAAAGAAAAAAAAGAAAAAAAAACCTACTAACAACTGCAAGCTCTTGTCAATTTTTAATTTAATTGGCATTGCTTGTTGTTTGAAACTGAAATGAAATAATTCTAATGTCTTTCTTTTGAATTTATAGGGTTTAGATTTCTGAAAGCAGCATGAATGTGTCAGCTAACACCCTGACAATGAATTCCATCGTGTGTGTGTGTGTGTGTGTGTGTGTGTGTGTGTGTGTGTTTAAGTAAGCTCTTTAATCATATGGTAGAACATGTTCTAAATTTAAAATATTTAAAATTGTTTTTGACTTTTTTGTGTAAAACATGTCAAATTGCTTAACATTGTTAAGTTTCATTTCGTTTTCCATTTTGTGCAACTTTCCTGAATTTAGAAATTAAATCTTTGCATTTCTGTCAGGTGCTCTGTAATAGGTCTGATTTATATGTAAAAATCTTTCATAAAGAAGTCATTTTCACTAATACAATGATTCTTTCTCACTGAAAACTGTATTGTGAATTCCACAAAACTGTGTAAGTGCTGAATGCTATAAGGAATTTAGGTTGTATGAATTCTACAACCATATAATAAATTTTACCATATTCAACCACTGGTTTTCATTTGAGGGATACTTCATATGAACAATTTACATTACTTATTTAGCTTTGGTGTACCTGCAATAAATCTACAATTATGAGCCTAGCTTTGTCTTTACTCCCACCTCTACACATTTATATTTTATAATCTCATATTTTACCCCTCTTTTGATATTATATCAATTACTCTTTTATAAAGACCCCATAATTAGCTTACATGTAAATTCAACTATTTGTTAAAAGCCTTCAGGACCACAGCAATTTCAAACCTTTAATGTGATTCCTTTTTCATAAAAATTTAAACAGTCATATACAGCTACAATAGGTCACTAAGAACTAACCTTGGATAAGATGTTGATGACTTTTAATAACTTCACATACTGTGATCTCTACTCTAAGAGTATAAACTCCATACAAAGGGCGCCAGTACTTTAGACACTTTCTCTTGTGTTAGGTTAAAAATTGTTCCTGATATCACTGATCACCTGCTGGTAGTGATTGTTGATTAATTTTGGTAGCTAAAACTGTACCCAGTCAAATCCATAGCCTTAAATACTCTATTTTAAAAAAAAGAAAATACATTAACTAAATATTTTTCAAGAATTTAGAAATAAAGCAATAACACAAACCTTTAAAATGGAAAAAAACATGCAATAATTAGAAAATAATAACAGTAGCTGAAAAATTCAAGAACTGGTTCCTAATAGAGAATGAGAATATTCAGAAGGAATTCGATAAAATTATACACCCACTCCTTGTATAAAAGTATAAAAATTAGGAAAAGGGAGATATGGTTTTTACATTTTTATCTTAAATAGCATCATGACTAAAGATGATATTCAAGAAAGGATGCTGGTTATTGTAGCTATTCAATGTTGTTTTAGACATTGAGGTCAATGCATAATATGTGAAACAAATAACAAGTATCAATTTTTAAAAGGTGATGAAATTATGTTTATTACCCCATGGGATTTTACATATAACACATTAGTGGATTAATTGAAAACTTTGAAAATCAATAAGAAGATTCTGTATAATATAAACAAATGCCAATGGCTTTTCTTTATATCACCAACAACCAATTAAAAAAGTAATACAAACAGGTGAAAAATATTTTATTCATAATAGCAAAAGATACATAAAATAGCACAGGACAAGAAATTTATGGATTTATTATGAAGAAGACCATAAAACATAATTAAGAGATACAAAAGAGTTGAGTGAATGGAAAGGGAAGAAAGAGGATTACAAATAAATAAATTGTTTCCCAGTTAAATTTATTGGTTTAACCCCATTCCAATCAAAATTCCCAAAGAATGGCTTTTGGAACTTGACAAAATTATCTGAAGGTTCGTCTGGAAGTGTAGATAGGTGAGAATAGTGAAAAAGAAAAACAGAAATAAAAGAGTAATTGGAGGCAGGATTTTCTTACATGAATAATTATTAAACCACAGCCAAATTTACAATAAGTTTAAAGGTGACATTCACACAAGTTAGAGAATACAATGCCAAGAGATCCTAGTGTGTAAAAGAACAGGATCCTAAAGGAAGTTCCATGCTGTGAGATACACTGTTTATCACATTGTGTTGGTAAAATGGCTAATGAAAAAATAAAACAAAAGTCCTAGTTGCTACAGTCCCCCAGATGGAACTTCTCCTAAATTTTCACTACCAAGAAATATTTTGAAAAATAGAAAGACCTCAGAAACACTAAAAGTATAACTGAAGGAAAACCTGATTTTGGAATCTGTGAGGAATTAATATGTGACAGACACTAGTTGTTCCATCATTTGTCCACTCAGAACCCAGGATTTGTATCAACCAGAGAAGCAGGCAGTTATTTATCTAAGAGTTGATCTATGAACCCTCCACGTGTCCTCAAGTCCATTCTCTACACCTGTGTCTTTATTCCTGTCCTGCCCCTAGGTTCTTCATAACCTCTTTTTTTTTAGATTCCATATATATGTGTTAGCATACGGTATTTGTTTTTCTCTTTCTGACTTACTTCATTCTGTATGACAGACTCTATGTCCATGCACCTCACTAGAAATAACTCAATTTCATTTCTTTTTATGTCTGAGTAATATTCCATTGTATATATGTGCCACATCTTCTTTATCCATTCATCTGTTGATGGACACTTAGGTTGCTTCCATGTCCTGGCTATTGTAAATAGAGCTGAAATGAACATTTTGGTACATGACTCTTTTTGAATTATGGTTTTCTCAGGGTATATGCCCAGTAGTGGGATTGCTGGGTCGTATGGTAGTTCTATTTTTAGTTTTTTAAGGAACCTCCATACTGTTCTCCATAGTGGCTGTATCAATTTACATTCCCACCAACAGTGCACGAGCTTTCCTTTTTCTCCACACCCTCTCCAGTATTTATTGTTTGTAGATTTTTTGATGATGGCCATTCTGACCGGTGTGAGATGATATCTCTCTGTAGTTTTGATTTGCATTTCTCTAATGATTAATGAGGTTGAGCATTCTCTCATGTGTTTGTTGGCAATCTATATATCTTATCTGGAGAAATGTCTCTTTAGGTCTTCTGTCCATTTCTGGGTCGGGTTGTTTTTTTTTTTATTGAGCTGCATGAGCTGCTTGTAAATTTTGGAGATTAATCCTTTGTCAGTTGCTTCATTTGCAAATATTTTCTCCCATTCTGAGGGTTGTCTTTTGGTCTTGTTTATGGTTTCCTTTACTGTGCAAAAGCTTTTAAGTTTCATTAGGTCCCATTTGTTTATTTTTGTTTTATTTCCATTTCTCTAGGAGGTGGGTCAAAAAGGATCTTGCTGTGATTTGTGTCATAGAGTGTTCTGCCTATGTTTTCCTCTAAGAGTTTGATAGTGTCTGGCCTTAAATTTAGGTCTTTAATCCATTTTGAGTTTATTTTTGTGTATGGTGTTAGGGAGTGTTCTAATTTCATTCTTTTACATGTACCTGTCCAGTTTTCCCAGCACCACTTATTGAAGAGGCTGTCTTTTCCCCACTGTATATTCTTGCCTCCTTTATCAAAGATAAGGTCACCATATGTGCGTGGGTTTATCTCTGGGCTTTCTATCCTGGTCCATTGATCTATATTTCTGTTTTTGTGCCAATACCATACTGTCTTGATTACTATAGCTTTGTAGTATAGTCTGAAGTCAGGGAGGCTGATTCCCCCAGCTCCGTTTTTCTTGTTCAAGATTACTTTGGCTATTCGGGGTCTTTTGTGTTTCCATACAAATTGTGAATTTTTTTGTTCTAGTTCTGTGAAAAATGCCAGTGGTAGTTTCACAGGGATGGCATTGAATCTGTAGATTGCTTTGGGTAGTATAGCCATTTTCACAATGTTGATTCTTCCAGTCCAAGAGCATGGTATATTTCTCCATCTATTTGTATCATTTTTAATTTCTTTCATCAGTGCCTTATAATTTTCTGCCTACAGGTCTTTTGTCTCCTTAGGTAGGTTTATTCCTAGATATTTATTGTTTTGTTGCAATGGTAAATGGGAGTGTTTTCTTAAATTCACTTTCAGATTTTTCATCATTAGTGTATAGGAATGCAAGAGATTTCTGTGCATTAATTTTGTATCCTGCCACTTTACCAAATTCATTGATTAGCTCTAGTAGTTTTCTGGTTGCATCTTTAGGATTCTGTATGTATAGTATCATGTCATCTGCAAACAGTGACAGCTTTACTTCTTCTTTTCCAATTTGATTTCTTTTTTATTATTTTTTCTTCTCTTATGGCTGTGGCTAAAACTTCCAAATCTATGTTGAATAATTGTGGTGAGAGTGGGCAACCTTGCCTTGTTCCTGATCTCACTGGAAATGGTTTCAGTTTTTCACCATTGAGAACGATGTTTGCTGTGGGTTTGTAATTTATGGCCTTTATTGTGTTGAGGTAAGTTCGCTCTTTGCCTACTTTCTGGAGGGTTTTTCTCATAAATGGGTGTTGAATTTTGTCAAAAGCTTTCTCTGCATCTATTAAGATGATCATATGGTTTTTCTCCTTCAGTTTGTTAATATGGTGTATCACATTCATTGATGTGCCTGTTTTGAAGAATCCTTGCATTCCTGGGATAAACCCCACTTGATCATGGTGTATGATCCTTTTAATGTGCTGTTGGATTCTGTTTGCTAGTATTTTGTTGAGGATTTTTGCATCTATGTTCATCAGTGATATTGGCCTATAGTATCCTTTCTTTGCTATATCTTTGTTTGGTTTTGGTATCAGGGTGATGGTGGCCTCATTGAATGAGTTTGGGAGTGTTCCTCCCTCTGCTATATTTTGGAAGAGTTTGAGAAGGATAGGTGTTAGCTCTTCTCTAAATGTTTGATAGATTTCGCCTGTGAAGCCTTCTGGTCCTGGGTTTTGTTTGTTGGAAGATTTTTAATCACAGTTACAATTCCAGTGCTTGTGATTGGTCTGTTCATATTTTCTATTTCTTCCTGGTTCAGTCTCGGAGGGTTGTGCATTTCTAAGAATTTGTCCATTTCTTCCAGGTTGTCCATTTTATTGGCATAGTGTTGCTTGTAGTAATCTCTCATGATCCTTTGTATTTCTGCAGTGTCAGTTGTTACTTCTCCTTTTTCATTTCTAATTCTATTGATTTGTGTCTTCTCCCTTTTCTTTCTTGTTGAGTCTGGCTAATGGTTTATCAATTTAGTTTATCTTCTCAAAGAACCAGC
Source organism: Balaenoptera ricei (assembly GCF_028023285.1). Taxonomy (NCBI): domain Eukaryota; kingdom Metazoa; phylum Chordata; class Mammalia; order Artiodactyla; family Balaenopteridae; genus Balaenoptera; species Balaenoptera ricei. Next base: position 70,011,356 of record NC_082660.1, on the reverse strand, counting down.
TTTTACCTTTATTGATCTTTGCTATCGTTTCCTTCATTTCTTTTTCATTGATTTGTGATGTGATCTTTATGATTTCTTTCCTTCTGCTAATACTGGGGGTTTTTTGTTGTTGTTTTTCTTCTTCTTTTTCTAATTGCTTTAGGTGCAAAGTTAGGTTGTTTATTTGAGATGTTTCTTGTTTCTTTAGGTAGGACTGTATTGCTATAAACTTCCCTCTTAGAACTGTTCTGCTGCATCCCATAGGTTTTGGGTCATCGTGTTTTCATTGTCATTTTTTTTCTAGGTACTTTTTGATTTCCTCTTTGATTTCTTCAGTGATCTCTTGATTATTAAGTAGTGTATTATTTAGCCTCCATGTGTTTGTATTTTTTACAGATTTTTTTTCCTGTAATTGATATCTAGTCTCATAGCTTTATGGTCAGAAAAGATACTTGATACGATTTTAATTTTCTTAAATTTATGAACTCTTGATTTGTGACCCAAGATATGATCTATCCTGGAGAATATTCCATGAGCACTTGAGAAGAAAGTGTATTCTGTTGTTTTTGGATGGAATGTCCTATAAATATCAATTAAGTCCATTTTGTTTAATGTATCATTTAAAGCTTGTGTTTCCTTATTTACTTTCATTTTGGATGATCTGTCCATTGGTAAAAGTGTGGTGTTAAAGTCCCCTACTATGACTGTGTTACTGTCAACTTCCCCTTTCATGGCTGTTAGTGTTTGCTTATGTTTTGAGGTGCTCCTATGTTGGGTGCATAAATATTCACCATTGTTATATCTTCTTTTTGGATTGATCCCTTGATCATTATGTAGTGTCCTTCTTTGTCTCTTGTAATAGTCTTTGTTTTAAAGTCTATTTTTTCTGATATGAGAATTGCTACTCCAGCTTTCTTTTGATTTCCATTTGCATGGAATATCTTTTTCCATCCCCTCACTTTCAGTCTGTATGTGTCCCTAGGTCTAAAGTGGGTCTCTTGTAGACAGCGTATATATGGGTCTTTTTTTTTGTATCCATTCAGTCAGTCTGTCTTTTGGTTGGAGCATTTAATCTATTTACATTTAAGGTAATTATCGATATGTATGTTCCTATTACCATTTTCTTAACTGTTTTGGGTTTGTTATTGTAGGTGTTTTCCTTCTCTTGTGTTTCCTGCCTAGAGAAGTTCCTATAACATATTTGTAAAGCTGGTTTGGTTGTGCTGAATTCTCTTAGCTTTTGCTTGTCTGTAAGGTTTTTAATTTCTCCATCAAATTTGAATGAGATCCTTGCTGGGTAGAGTGATCTTGGTTGTAGGTTTTTCCGTTTCTTCACTTTAAATATGTCCTGCCACTCCCTTCTGGCTTGCAGAGTTTCTGCTGAAAGATCAGCTGTTAACCTTATGGGGATTCCCTTGTGTGTTATTTGTTGTTTTTCCCTTGCTGCTTTTAATATTTTTTCTTTGTATTTAATTTTTGATAGTTTGATTAATATGTATCTTGGCATGTTTCTCCTTGGATTTATCCTGTATGGGACTCTCTGTGCTTCCTGGACTTGATTAACTATTTCCTTTCCCATATTAGGGAATTTTTCAACTATAATCTCTTCAAATATTTTCTCAGTCCCTTTCTTTTTCTCTTCTTCTTCTGGGATCCCTATAATTCAAATTTTGGTGCGTTTAGTGTTGTCCCAGTGGTCTCTGAGACTGTCCTCAGTTCTTTTCATTCTTTGTTCTTTATTCTGCTCTGCAGTAGTTATTTCCACTATTTTATCTTCCAGGTCACTTATCCGTTATTCTGCCTCAGTTATTCTGCTATTGATCCCTTGTAGAGAATTTTTAGTTTCATTTATTGTGTTGTTCATTACTCTTTGTTTGCTCTTTAGTTCTTCTAGGTCCTTGTTAAACGTTTCTTGTGTTTTCTCCATTCTATTTCCAAGATTTTGGATCATCTTTACTATCATTATTCTGAATTCTTTTTCAAGTAGACTGCCTATTTCCTCTTCATTTGTTAGTTCTAGTGGGTTTTTGCCTCGCTCCTTCATCTGCTGTGTGTTTCTCTGTCTTCTCATTTTGCTTACCTTACTATGTTTGGGTTATCCTTTTCACAGGCTGCAGGTTCATAGTTCCTGTTGTTTTTGGTGTCTGACCCGAGTTGCTAAGGTTGGTTCAGTGGGTTGTGTGGGCTTTCTGGTGGAGGGGACTAGTGCCTGTGTTCTGGTGGTTGAAGCTGGATCTTGTCTTTCTGGTTTGCAGCTCCACATCTGGTGGTGTGTTTTGGGATACCTGTGGCCTTCTTATGATTTTAGGCAGCCTCTCTGCTAATGGATGCAGTTGTGTTCCTGCCTTGCTATTTGTGTGGCATAGGGTGTCCAGCACTGTAACTTGCTGGTCGTTGAGTGGAGCTGGGTCTTGGCCATAAGATGGAGATCTCTGGGAGATTTTTGCCATTTGATATTACGTGGAGCTGGGAGGTCTCTTGTGGACCAGTGTCCTGAACTTGGCTCTCCCACCTCAGAGGCTCAGCCCTGACTCCTGGCAGTTATACAGATGAAAACCATATCAGGACACTTCCTCCAGTGGTAAACAATTCTGAAGTTGGTCAGAGGTGGGGAATCTTCTCACATGCAGCCAGCAGACACCTTGCAAGTAGCGTCCTCACTGCATAGCTGGTGGACCATCTGCCCGGGTGGAAATTCCAATGGCAGTTATTGGTGACACATCCTCTTCTTTAGAAAGTGGCAGCCTGACCACTCCTTTTGTTCATTTGTGCTTTGTCTAATTTCACTTGCTCCTAGGGTTCCGCATGCAGAGGCATCACACCCGGCACATCAGACCCGATTCCCTAGTGTAAAATGGCTGGGCTGACACCTCAGCTCGTGGGGCTGGTGCTGACTCAACAATGTAGAGCCTGAGCTCCAGCCAACCCAGCCCTCGAGAGCTCCACCAGATAATATTAATTTTCTGATGAGAAGTTTGAGATTCATAGCCCCTCGGTGTTCCATAGTAATGTATTTAGTCTCTACCAGGCCTGTTAAAAAGACGGGTGATATTTCAAATTGAAAGTAGTTCTCAGAAGACAGCATAGCCTTACACCAGAATCTTAGGAGTTGACACTGTGATTTTCCTATAGTATCTTTGCCACAGAAACTTTCAATATCATTGTGTCTGCTGGGTTTTAAGGCCCAAGTGGCATAGCAACTTAAACTGGGGCCTAGATATACTTTACAGTTTTTTCTTGTTCTAGAGCATACTGCAGACTGACAACTTTATGCATTACCTAGTAAATTAGTTGAAGCAGGAAGCCCAAATATGGTGTATGTTTCCCCCAAAACTCTAAAAGATCTACCAATCATTGTATCTCTTTCTTCATGTTGGATAGTTCAAGGAACAATAATAGCTTCCCACTTTAGAGAAGATATCCTGATAGGTCTAAGGCCACTGGATCCCTAGAAAATACCAAAGATGAGACAGGTCTCTGACAGGCATGTGTCTTACTATGGCACCTTTAATGGTTGCTATTTTCCTTTCACCAGGTCTACTTAGCATAATGTCATTAATGTAATGGACCAGCATGATGATTTATGGAGGATATCAACACAATCAGAGTCATTCCTGATGAAATTTTAACAGAGAGCAGAGGAGATTATATAGGCCTAATACAAGAAAGTGAAGGCCACATGAAGGCAAACTGCTTCTGATTTACCTTACAGAAAAAAATGAGGGAGGAGTAAGGGATTTGGTATAGAAATGACTGCCTATTAACTGCCAGTATCTGTGTTGATTTGCTTCAACAAAGACATCACATTCACAGCTAAAGCTGGAATTAGCCTCATACCTTGAATAAATTTGCAGTAATCCCCAGCCATTCTCTAAGACACACTTGGCTTTTCCCCCAGTCAAATCAAATTAGATGGCAATGTGGCAGGAAATACCGTTTTTGTATCTTTGATAATAGTACTAAACTCTGTACTTCCTTGCCCTTTTGGTTTACACTCTTGATAAGGTATAAGGATAATTGGGGTATGAAGAATTCTAGTGATTCCATTGTGCCCTTTCCTGCGATAACTCTCACTCCATGAATCGGGGAACCAATAAGGATCGGAGGTTATACTAGTTGTCCAATAACTTCCAGAAAATCTGGGTATTTCCTCTTTATCCAGCCATCCTGGTAAATGGACATGGATACCTCTGGACAAAGATTGAGTGAATAATAATAAAGTATACAACTGTGGTTACATTTCAGGGATTCTCATAAAATGCATCCAGCCTCTCTAAACCAAAGGTTTCCAATTCTGTGAATAGTCCCAGGAATGGAAACTTAGTACAAGGCTAAAAACCCCAGGATGACCATTCAAGTTAGGTTCCGGCCCAAAAATCTCAATTTTTTTCTGCTTAAATGCATCAAGCATCACTTTAATAGGTTGTCCATTTCATGCGTAAGGATGGCATGACTAATTAGCCATTACCAGAGGATGTTGAGAAACAAAATACATTGATAAGTGTTCTAGCCCTGTGGTTTTGGTTTATCTAATATATCAATTGCTTTCACCTTGTCTGTGATAGTTAAAAGAAGCCACTTGGGCTTGACCACACCAGTACTCATTATTTTTTTTTAATTAATTAATTTATTTATTTTTGGCTGTGCTCGGTCTTCGTTTCCGTGCGAGGGCCTTCTCCAGCTGCAGCAAGCGGGGGCCATTCCTCATCGCGGTGCGTGGGCCTCCTACTGTTGCGGCCTCTCCCATTGCGGGGCACAGGCTCCAGATGCGCAGGCTCAGCAGTTGTGGCTCAAGGGACTAGTCGCTCCGCGACATGCGGGATCCTCCCAGACCAGGGCTCAAACCCACGTCCCCTGCATTGGCAGGCAGACTCCCAACCACTGCACCACCAGGGAAGCCCAATACTAATTATTCTTAATGCCTTGGTGGGGGATATGATTAGAGTATTGCACATAATATATCCATTCCAACATTTCAATCTCCTTGAGTCTTTAGAGTTCTTCTTCTGTAGTATGCCAGGAAAGTTCTGGCATTTCAACTTAATTGACTATAAACCATTATTAAGTTTCATTTTAACTGACCTACATACAAGATAATTAGCACCATTCTTCAGTGCTCAAATTGATATATTGGGTCACCAAATCTAGATGAATGCATGCATACCAATAAATTTGGCCTGATTAAGTTGTGTATTTCATCCTTCTTGGTCTATTCCATAGAATAAATTCTCATGTATGCTCCTATATTACTTTTTTTTATTAGTTTTTATTGGAGTATGGTTGGCTTACGATGTTGTGTTAGCCTCCACTGCACCACAAAATGAATTAGCCATATGCATACAGATATGCCCTCTCATTTGGACTTCCCTCCCATTTAGGTTACCACAGTGCATTAGGTAGAGTTCCCTGTGCTAAGCAGTATGTTCCCATCAGTTGTCTATTTCCCATCAGTTTATCAATAATATATATGTGTCAATACCATTCTCTCAGTTCATTCCACCCTCCCCTCAGTTTCCCCCTTGGTATCCATATGTTTGTTCTCTATGTCTATGTCTCTATTTCTGCTTTGAAAATAAGTTCATCTATACAATTTTTCTGGATTCCACATATATGTGTTATTATATGATATTTGTTTTTCTCTTTCTGACTTACTTCACTCTGTATGACACTCTCTAGGTCCACCCACATCTCTACAAATGACACAATTTCATTCCTTTTTATGGCTGAGTAATATTCCATTGTATATATGTAGCACAACTTCTTTATCCATTCCTCTGTCGATGGACATTTCGGTTGCTTCTATGTCCTGGCTAATGTAAATATTGCTCCTATGAACATTCGGGTGCATGTGTTCTTTTGAATTATGGTTTTCTCTGGGTATATACCCAGTAGTGGGATTGTTGGGTCATATGGTACTCCTATTTTTAGTTTTTTAAGGAACCTCCATACTGTTTTCCACAGTAGCTGTATCAATTTACATTATCACCAAGAGTGTATGAGGGTAGCTTTTTTTCTCCACAGCCTCTCCAGCATTTATTGTTTGTAGATTTCTGGATGATGGCCATTCTGACTGGTATGAGGTGATACTTCATTGTAGTTTTGATTTACAATTCTCTAATAACTAACGATGTTGAGCATCTTCTCTTGTATTTGTTGGCCACCTGTATGTCTCCTTTAAAGAAACGTCTATCTAGGTCTTCTGTCCATTTTTGGATTGGGTTCTTTGTTTTTTGATATTGAGCTCCATGATCTGCTTGTATATATTGGTGACTAATCCTTTGTTAGTTACCTCATTTGCAAATATTTTCTCCAATTCTGAGGGTAGTCTTTCATCTTGTTTATGGTTTCCTTTCCTGTGTAAAATATTTTAAGTTTAATTAGGTCCAATTTGTTTATTTTTATTTTAATTTTCACTACTTTAGGAGGTAGGTCAAAAAAGAGGTTGCTGTGTTTCATGTCAAAGAGTGTCCTGCCTATGTTTTCCACTAAAAGTTTTATAGTGTCTGTTCTTACATTTAGGTCTTTAATCCATTTAGAGTTTATTTTTGTGTATGGTGTTAGGGAATGTTCTAATTTCATTCCTTTACATGTAGCTGTCCAGTTTTCCCAGCACCACTTATTGAAAAGGCCTCAAATGTCTTCTTTTCTCCATTGTATATTCTTGCCTCCTTTATCAAAGATAAGGTGACCATATGTGTGTGGGTTCAGCTCTGGGCTTTCTATCCTGTTCCATTGATCTATATCTCTGTTTTTGTGCCAGAACCATACTGCTTTGATTAATGTAGCTTTGTAGTAGAGTCTGAAGCCAGGGAGCCTGATTCCTCCAGCTCTGTTTTTCTTTCTCAAGATTGCTTTGGCTATTTGGGGTTTTCTGTGTTTCCATACAAATTGTGAAATTTTTTGCTCTAGTTCTGTGAAAAGTGCCATTGGTAGTTTGATAGGGATTGCATTGAATCTATAGATTGCTTTGGGTAGTATAGCCATTTTCACAATGTTGATTCTTCCAATCCAAGAACATGGTATATCTTTCCATCTGTTTGTATCATCTTTAATTTCTTTCATCAGTGTCTTACAGTTTTCTGCATACAGGTCGTTTGTCTCCTTAGGTAGGCTTATTCCCAGGTATGTTATTCTTTTTGCTGCAGTGGTAAATGGGAGTGTTTCCTTAATTTCCCTTTCAGATTTTTCACCATTAGTGTATAGGAATGCAAGAGATTTCTGTGTATTAATTTTGTATCCTTCTACTTTACCAATTCATTGATTAGCTCTAGTAGTTTTCTGGTAGCATATTTAGGATTCTCTATGTGTAATATCATGTCATCTGCCAACAGTGACAGCTTTATTTCTTCTTTTCGAATTTGGATTCCTTTTATTTCTTTGTCTTCTCTGATTGCTGTGGCTAACACTTCCAAAACTATGTTGAATAATAGTGGTGAGAGTGGGCAACCTTGTCTTTTTCCTGATCTTAGTGGAAATGGTTTCAGTTTTTCACAATTCAGAAAGATGTTGGCTGTGGGTTTGTCATTTATGTTGCCTATTATGTTGAGGTAAGTTCCCTCTATGCCTACATTCTGGAGGGTTTTTATCATAAATGGGTGTTCAATTTTCTTGAAAGCTTTTTCTGCATCTATTGAGATGATCATATGGTTTTTCTCCTTCAATTTGTTAATATGGTTTATCACATTGATTGATTTGTGGCTATTGAAGAATCCTTGCATTACTGGGGTAAACCCCACTTGACCATGGTGTATGATCCTTTTAATTTGCTGTTGGATTCTGTTTGCCAGTATTTTGTGGAGGATTTTTGCGCCTATGTTCCTCAATGATATTGGCCTGTAGTTTTCTTTGTTTGTGACATCTTTGTCTGGTTTTGGTATCAGGATGATGTTGGCCTTGTGGAATGAGTTTGTGAGTGTTCCTCCCTCTTCTGTATTTTGGAAGAGTTTGAGAAGGATAGGTGTTAGCTCTTCTCTAATGGTTTGACAGAATTCTCCTGTGAAGCCATCTGGTCCTGGGCTTTTGTTTGTTGGAAGATTTTTAATCACAGTTTCAATTTCAGTGCTTGGGATTGGTCTGTTTATATTTTCTATTTCTTCCTGGTTCAGTCTCGGAACATTGTGCTTTTCTAAGAATGTGTCCTTTTCTTCCAGGTTGTCCATTTTATTGGCATAGAGTTGCTTGTAGTAATTTCTCATGATCGTTTGTATTTCTGCAGTGTCAGTTGTTACTTCTCCTTTTTCACTTCTAATTCTTTTGATTTGAGTCTTCTCCCTTTTTTCCTTGTTGAGTCTAGCTAATGGTTTATCAATTTAGTTTATCTTCTCAAAGAACCAGCTTTTAGTTTTACTAATCTTTGTTATCATTTCCTTCATTTCTTTTTCATTTATTTCTGATTTAATCTTTATGGTTTTTTTCCTTCTGCCAACTTTGAGGCTTTTTGTTCTTCTTTCTCTAATTGCTTTAGGTATAATATTAGGTTGTTCATTTCAGATTTTTCTTGTTTCTTGAAGTAGGATTTTATTGCTATAAACTTCCTTCTTAGAACTGCTTTTGCTGCATCCCATAAGTTTTGGGTTGTTGTGCTTTCATTGTCATATGTTTCTAGGTATTTTTGATTTCCTGTTTGATTTCTTCAGTGATCTCTTGGTTATTTAGTAGTGTATTGCAGCCTCCATGTGCTTGTATTTTTTACAGTTTTTTTCCTGTAATTGTTATCTAGTCTCATAGCATTGTGGTCAGAAAAGATACTTGATACGATTTCAATTTTCTTAAATTTACCAAGGCTTGATTTGTGACCCAAAATATGATCTATCCTGGAGAATGTTCCATAAGCACTTGAGAAGAAAGTGTATTTTGTTGTTTTGGTTGGAATGTCTTGTAAATAACAATTAAATCCATCTTATTTAATGTATCATTTAAAGCTTGTGTTTCCTTTTTTATTTTCATTTTGGATAATCTGTCCATTGGTGAAAGTGGGGTGTTAAGTCCCCTACTATGATTATGTTACTGTTGATTTCCCCTTTTATGGCTGTTAGCATTTGCCTTATGTATTGAGGTGCTCCTATATTTGGTACATAAATATTTACAATTGTTATATCTTCTTGGATCGATCCCTTGATCATTATATAGTGTCCTTCTTTGTCTCTTATAATAGTCTTTATTTTAAAGTCTATTTTGTCTGATACGAGAATTGCTACTCCAGCTTTCTTTTGATTTCCATTTTCAAGGAATATCTTTTTCCATCCCCTCACTTTCAGTCTGTATGTGTCCCTAGGTCTGAAGTGGGTCTCTTGTAGACAGCATATATACAGGTCTTGTTTTTGTGTCCATTCAGCCAGTCTATGTGTTTTGGTTGGAGCATTTAATCCATTTACATTTAAGGTAGTTATCAATATGTATGTTCCTGTTACCCTTTTCTTCATTGTTTGGGGTTTGCTATTGTAGGTCTTTTCCTTCTCTTGTGTTTTCTGCCTAAAGAAGTTCCTTTAGCATTTGTTTTAAACCTGGTTTGGTGGTGCTGAATTCTAACTTTTGCTTGTCTATAAAGGTTTTAATTTCTGCACCGAATCTGAATGAGATCCATGCTGCCTAGAGTAACCTTGGTTGTAGGTTTTTCCATTTGATCACTTTAAATATGTTCTGCCATTCCCTTCTGGCTTGCAGAGTTTCTGCTGAAAGATCAGCTGTTAACCTTATGGGGATTCCCTTGCGTGTTATTTGTTGTTTTTCCCTTTCTGCTTTTAATATTTTTTCTTTGTATTTAATTTTTGATAGTTTGATTAACATGTGTCTTGGCGTGTTTCTCCTTAGCTTTATCTTGTATAGGCTTCTCTGAGCTTCCTGGACTTGATTAACTATTCCCTTTCCCATATTATGGAAGTTTTCAACTATAATCTCTTCAAATACTTTCTCAGTCCCTTTCTTTTTCTCTTCTCCTTCTGGGACCCCTATGATTCAAATGTTGGTGTGTTTAATGTTGTCCCAGTGGTCTTTGAGACTGCCCTCAATTCTTTTCATTTGTTTTTCTTTATTTTGCTCTGTGGTAGTTATTTCCACTATTTTATTTTCCAGGTCACTTATATGTTTTTCTGCCTCAGTTATTCTACTTTTGATTCCTTCTAGAGAATTTTTAATTTCATTTATTGTGTTGTCGATCATTGTTTGTTTGCTCTTTAATTCTTCTAGGTCCTTGTTAATGTTTCTTGTATTTTCTCTATTCTAATTCCAAGATTTTTGATAATCTTTACTATCATTACTCTGAATTCTTTTTCATGTATACTGCCTCTTTTCTCTTCATTTGTTTGGTCTGGTGGGTTTTTACCTTGCTCCTTTATCTGCTGTGTGTTTCTCTGTCTTCTCATTTTGCTTAACTTACTGTGTTTGGGGTCTCCTTTTCACAGGCTGCAGGTTCGTAGGTCCAGTTGTTTTTGTAGTCTGCCCCCAATGGGTAAAGTTGGTTCATTTGGTTGTGTAGGCTTCCTGGTGGAGGGAACTGGTGCCTGTGTTTTGTTGAATGAAGCTGGATATTGTCTTTCTTGTGGGTAGGACCACATCCAGTGGTGTGTTTTGGGGTGTTTGTGACTTTATTATGATTTTAGGCAGCCACTTTGTTAATGGGTGGGATTGTGTTCTGCCTTGCTAGTTGTTTGGCCTAGGGTGTCCAGCACTGTAGCTTTGTGGTTGTTGAGTGGAGCTGTGTCTTAGCATTGAGATGGATATCTCTGGGAGAGCTTTCCCCATTTGATATTACATGGAGCTGGGAGGTCTCTGGTGGACCAATGTCCTGAACTCGGCTGTCCCACCTCAGAGGAATAGGCCTGACACCTGGCTGGAGCACCAAGACCCTGTCAGCTATACGGCCAAGTACATGGGGTGTTTCTTGCCTTTTGGGAAATCTGAGGTCTTCTGCCAGTGTTCAGTTAGTGTTCTGTAGAAGTTGTTCCACATGCAGATGTATTTCTAATGTATTTGTTGGGAGGAAGGTGATTTCTACTTCTTACTCCTCCTCCATCTTGAAGGTCTCCCATTATTCACTATTTACAAGAAGGAATAGGCTAATATTTTAACTCAAGAAATTTTGCAAAGGCACCTAATTTAGCCGAAAGAGAGTATTAGAAGTAATTTTTTAAATGTAATAAAAACAAAAAGATTAAAATGTTATATTAAATTTAAATATTTATTCTTAAAAATGTCAATTAAATAGACAAGGCTTTTGACAAAGCTATTCAAGAGAGTAGCAAAAGCTGTTCATTCAATTTTTAAATGGAAGGTGGGCAAAAGTAGCTAATGTCACAAAAATTAGAAAGCTGGTTTATACACAGATAAAAAAAAAAAATTGTTTAATTTACAAGAGACGATTATGCAAAGCTCTTAACTTACTCTAACAGTCAGAGTCCAGGGAAAAACAGATATCATACTTAAGTGCTTTAACTGAAGAAAGTTTAGTGAAAATGTTATTTACAGGCATACAAGCAGGATGAAGGAAATCAATAGGGAGTGTTGAAATACCCAAGGACAAACAACAGAATGAAACTTTTAACCTATAAGGAACAAGGGAGAGATGGTGTTAGCAGAGCCAGTTAGAGATATAAATATGGAAAAGAGGATACCCAACAGGAGCAGTTTGCATACAGTTATGCAGCATCTGCCAAACTGTAGCTTCATTCTCTCACATAGTGTAAGTTTTCAACATTCATACATGTTGAAGGACTTATCAGTACTTCATTTGTTATTATTGCCAAATAATATTATATTGTATAGATATATCACATTTTGTTTATCCAATCATCAGCTGTTGAAAATTTATGTGGTTTCCACTTTAGAGCTATTATAAATAATGCTGCAGTGGACATTTACATACAAGTTTCGGTGTAGGCATATGTTTTCATTTCCCTGTAGATACCTGGGAGTGGAATTGCCGGGTCGTATGGTAACTCTACATTGAATTTTCTGAGGAACTGCCAGGATATTTTCTAAAGTGGCTGCACCAACCAATTCACTTTTCAACTCTGAGAACCAAAACTGAATAAGATGTTAAAGTTTCTCAAGGCTTGGCCCTGAACATTTTCTCACCTCAGCACTGGAATGCTTTTATAAAATTTGAATTTGAATGATTTGAGGTGGTTCTTGCACATTCCATTTGAATAAGAGACCTCACTACTCCCTCCAACTCTTAAAGTGGTTATATATCAGTAAGAAAAATACAACTTGTCTATTAAAGTTGAGTAAAGGAATAGAACCAACAAAATATAGAAGGAAAAAAAACCCAAATAGCTTATAAGCCAGTAATTAAAGGGATGCAAATTAGAATGTGACTATTTTTCACCCACCAACTAATAAACAATAAGACACAATGTCAGTGAAGATATAGCAATGATAGCAATTATGTTTTGAGTGCTTTCTTTAGGCCAGGTACTTTACATTCATTATTTTATTTAATTCTAATAAAAATCATATGAAGCAGGTGCTTTTATTAATCCTATTTTATATTTCAGAAAACTGAGAATTAAAGATGTCAAGCACAGATAGTAACTTGTTGGGTTGGTGTCTGGACCCAGATAGTCTGACACACACCTCTCTGCATATATAATTTACTTCCTAAAAATTGTGTCCCCTGTTCCCTCCTATTTGACTACCTAGTGAGAGGATGTCTAGCAAAACAATTCAAAGAAGTAATATCAGAGGGGATTAATAAGTGCAATAAGAGGTTGGTTTGTCTTATACACGTTCTTCATTGGAGAATAAAGAGGAACCAAGTCTAATCCAACATAGGAATTGGGAGCCATATTTCCCTCCCATGAACTACAGAACTCCAGGCTTTCATTAGGCCGGATAATGTCAAAATGAAACTAAGACCCTGAGGTGGAGAAAAGGCTGGAGTGGAAAAGATGGAGGAATTGGAACCTTCGAGTTCCCAGCAGAGGTTTTGTTGTCCAACTGCAATACAACAGAGAAAATACACATTTATTTTGTACTACCCAATCGCTTTTTCCCCTAAATTCATTATTATTGAAAGTTTCAAACATATACAAAGATAGAATAATATAATTAATCAATATTTATTCATGACTCAGTTTAGTCATGGCCAATGCCAATTTATCTACACATTCTTTCCAATTATTTTAAAGAAAATCCCATCTGCAAATAGTTTAGTATGTATCTTGAAAGAATAAAGGTTATATTTAACAAATCACAATATCTTTATACAACTAAAAAGAACCTATTAAAGAGTGCTTTGATACCATCAAATATTCTGTGTTCACAATACCTGAATTGCCTGCAGGTTTTTTTTTAAATATTGTGGTAAAATGCGCATCATGTAAAATTTACCATTTTAACCATTTTTGAGTGTACAATTCAGTAACATTAAGTATATTCACCATGTTGTGAAATCACCACTACCAATTTCTAGAACTTTTTCATAATCCCAGATAAAATATCTGTACCAAATAAACAATAATTCTCCATTCCTCTCTTGCCCAAGCCCCTGCTAACCACTGTTTTACTTTCTTTATGAATCTGTCTCTTCTAGGTATTTGATATAAATGGAATCATACAATATTTGTCCTTTTGTGCCTGGCTTATTTCAATTAGCATAATATTTTCAAGGTTCATCCATGTTGTAACATATGTAAGAATTTCATTTTTCAAGGTTGAATAATATTCCGTTGTATGTATGTACCCATTGAATGTGTACATCACTGCATGTATATACCATGTATGCATGATCTGTTCATCTGTTGATGGGCATACAAAATGTTTCCAACTTTTAGCTATTGTAAATGATACTGTTGTTATGAACGTTGGTATACATGTAGCTATTTTAGTTCCTGCTTTTGATTCTTTTGAGTATATACAATGGAATTGGTAAATCATATGATAATTCTATGTTTAACTTTTGGAAGAATCACCAAACTGTTTTTCACAGTGGCTGTAAAATTTTACATTCCTAACAGCTACACACAAGTGTTCTAATTTCTCTACATCTTTACCAACACTCGTTAATTTTCACTATTTTAATGAGTGTGAGGTTGTGTCTCATTGTAGTTTTGATTTACATTTCTCCAGTGGGTAGTGATGTTGAGCAGCTTCTTATGTGCTTATTGGTCATTTGTATACTTTCTTTGGAGAAGCGTCAAGTTCTTTGCCAATATTTTTGATGGTGTGTGGTGTTGTCGTTGAGTTGTAGGAGTTCTTTACACATTCTGGATGTTAATGCCTTATCGGATATATAATTGGAAAATATTTTCTTCCATTTCATAAGTTGCCTTTTCACTTTCTTGAAAGTGTTTTTCAATGCACATTTTTAAAAATTTGATGAAGTCTAATTTATTTATTGTTTCTCTGGTTGCCTATGAACTTGGTAGCATATCCAAAAAATGATCGCCAAATCCAATATAAAGAATATTCCCCCCATGTTTTCTTCTAAGAGTTTTACAGTTTTGGCTCTTACATTTAGGTCTTTGATCTATTTTAAATTTATTTTTGCAAATGATGTAAGATACAGGATCAAATTCATTTTATGCATGTGGACATCCATTTTTTCCACATTTGTTGAAAAGACTATCTTTTTCTTATCGAATGATCTTGGCACCCTTTTTGAAAATCAAGTGATCATATATGTGAGGGTTTAGTTCAGAGTTCTATATTCTCTTTCACTTGTCTATATGTATGTCCTAATACCAGACTATACTGATTGCTATACTTTTATAGTAAGATTTAAAATCAGAAAGTGTGTGTCTTAAATATGACATGAAACCATAAAACTCCTAGAAGAGAACATAGGCAAGACATTCTGTGACATAAATTGTACCAATAATTTCTTAGGTCGGTCTCCCAAGGCAATAGAAATAAAAGCAAAAATAAACAAATGGGAACTAATCAAACTTACAAGCTTCTGTATAGCAAAGGAAACCATAAGCAAAACAAAAAGACAACCTATGGACTGGGAGAAAATATTTGCAAAAGATGCAACTGACAAGAGCTTAATTTCCAAAATATACAAGTAGCTCATACAACTCCACAGCAACAACAAAAAAGCAAATAACCCATCTGAAAAAATGAGCAGAAGACCTAAATAAACATTTCTCCAAAGAAGATATACAATAGGCACATGAAAATATGCTCATCACCACCAATTATTAGAGAAATGCAAATCAAAATTACAATGATGTACCACCTCACACTGGTCATAATGGCCATCATTAAAATGTCTACAAATAACAAATGCTGGAGAGGGTGTGGAGAAAAGGGAACCCTCCTACACTGTTGGTGGGAATGTAAGTTGGTGCAGCCACTATGGAAAACAGTATGGAGGTTCCTCAAGAAACTAAAAATAGAGTTACCATGTGATCCAGTAATCCCACTCCTGGGCATATATCTGGACAAAACTATAATTTGTAAAGATACATGCACCCCTATGTTCATAGCCGCACTATTCATAATAGCCAAGACATGAAAACAACCTAAATGTCCATCAACAGATAAATGGATAAAGAAGATATGGTACATATTTACAATAGAATATTATGCAGACATAAAAATGAATTAAATAATTCCATTTGCAGCAACATGGGAGGACTAAGTAATGTAAGTAAAAAAGAGAAAGACAAATACCATATGATATCACCTACATGTGGAATCTAAAATATGACACAGATGAACCTATCTATGAAACAGAAACAGACTCACAGACATAGAGAACATACGTTGCCAAGGGAGAGGGGGGATGGGGGAGGGATGGACTGGGAGTTTGGGGTTAGCAGATACAAACTATTATATTATATATAGAATGCATAAATAACAAGGTATAACACAGGGAACTGTATTCAATATCCTGTGATAAGCCATAATGGAAAAGAATATTAAAAAAATGTATATATATGTATACCTGAATCACTTTGCTGTACAGCAGAAATTAACACAACATTGTAAATCAACTATAAATCAATAAAAGTAAATAAATAAAAGTAAAAATTAAAAAAGAAAGTCTGAATCTTCCACTTTTGGTCTTCTTTTTTAAGATTGTTTTGACTATTTGGGATCCCTTTTAATTCAACAAGAATTTTAGGATGGGTTTTGACATTTCTGCAAAAACACCACTGGTTTCAACCACAGTGTTCATTGCAGCATTATTTACAATAGCCAGTACATGGAAGCAACCTAAGTGTCCATCGACAGATGAATGGATAAAGAAGATGTGACACATATATACAATGGGATATTACTCAGCCATAAAAGAAACGAAATTGAGTTATTTGTAGTGAGGTGGATGGACATAGAGTCTGTCATACAGAGTGAAGTAAGTGAGAAAGAGAAAAACAAATACCGTATGCTAACACATATATATGGAATCTAAAAAAAAAAAAGGTTATGAAGAACCTAGGGGCAGGACAGGAATAAAGACACAGATGTAGAGAATGGACTTGAGGACACGTGGAGGGGAAAGGGTAAGCTGGGAAGAAGTGAGAGAGTGGCATGGACTTATATATACTACCAAATGTAAAATAGATAGTTAGTGGGAAGCAGCCACATAGCACAGGGAGATCAGCTCAGTGCTTTGTGACCACCTAGAGGGGTGGGATAGGGAGGGTGTGAGAGAGACGCCAGAGGGAAGAGATATGGGGATATATGTATATGTATAGTTGATTCACTTTGTTATAAAGCAGAAACTAACAAACACTCTATTGTAAAGCAAATTATACTTCAATAAAGATGTAAGAAAATAATAATAAAAATTAAAAAGGGAGTGGTGGTGAGAAAAGACATCTTTGGAAATTAAGTCTGCTTAATATGGCTTAAAAGAATTAAAGATAATAAAATAAAATAAAAAAAGAAACACCACTGGGATTTTGATATGGATTGTATTAAATCTATAGATTGTTTGGGGTAGTATCTTAACAATAGTAGTAAGTCTTCCAATCCATGAATATGGGCTGTCTTTCCAGTTATTTATTTCTTATAAATAAATAAATGAATATTTATAATTAAAACTTATACTTTTTAATTTATTTGAGCAAAATGTTGCAGTTTTCAGTGTAAAAGTTTTTACCTTCTTGGTTAATTTATTTCTAAGTATTTACTTCTCTGTAATGCTATTGTAAATGGAATCATTTGCTCAATTTTATCTTTGGATTGTTCGCTGGCTACTGTATAGAAATACTACTGATTTTCATGGTTGATTTTGTACCCTGTAACTTTGTTCAATTCATTTATTAGCTCTAAAAATTTTGTGTGTGTGTGTGAAATCTTCAGGGTTTTCTACACATAAGATTGTGTCACCTTCAAGCAGAAATAATTTTGTCTCTTCTTTTGCAATTTGGACACCATTTATTTACTTATTTAGCTTACATACTCTTGCTAGAACATGAAACATTATTATTGGGATACCACTGCTTCAAGACCAAGACTGTTGTGGCACCAGGAAAGAGAATGTGTAGGAACAAATAAAGAAATGCCACAAAACTTGCTTACCCTTTTGAAGATAGCTTTTTCTTGACTGGACATTCACTTTTTGCTGTAAACCTTTGACTATTTCTTAGAGCTTCAATAAAGATGTTTCAGTCTGTTACTGATTTTGCTTTTGTTATTTCTATGGGGGGATGAGAGTTTGGAGCTTCTTAGTCTGCCATTTTGCTGCTCTCTGCTTTCCAAAATTAAGTTTGTGTTAAGATGACCATATTACGCAAGGCAATCTACAGAGTCAATGCAATTCCAATCAAAATACCAATGGCATTTTTCACAGAACTAGAACTAATAATTCTAAAATTTGTATGGAAACACAAAACACTCCAAATAGTCAAAACAAACTTGAGAAAGAAGAACAAAGTTAGAAGTATCTCCTCCCTGATTTCAAACTATACTACAAAACTACAATAATCAAACAGTATGGTATTGGCACAAAAACAGACACATAGATCAATGGAACAGAATAGAGAGCCCAGGAATAAACCAACATTTTATGGGCAATTCAGCTATGACAAAGGAGGTAAGAATACACAGTGGGAAAAAGACACCCTCTTCAATAAATCGTTTTGGGAAAACTGGACAGCTACATGCAAAAGAATCAAACTGGACTACTCTCTCACTCTGTATATAAAAATATATTCAAAATTGATTAAAGACTTAAATTTAAGGTCTGAAACTATAACACTCCTTCTTTAAGAAAACATAGGGAGTAAGTTTTTGACATAGGTCCTAGTAATATATTTTTTGGATATACCTCTTCAGTCAAGGGAAACAAAATAAAAAAATAAACAAATTGGATTACATCAAACTAAAAAGCTTTTGCACTGAGAAGGAAACTTTCAACAACACAAAAATGCCACCTATTGAATGGGAGAAGATATTTGCAAATGATGTATCCAAAAGGGGTTAATATCCAAAATATACAAAGAACTCATACAACTCAATGTCAAAATCAAACAACCCAATAAAAAAATGGGCAGAGAGTCTGGGCAGACATTTTTTAAAGAAGACGTACATATGGCCAGCAGGCACATGAAAAGATGCTCAACATTACTCATCATCCTGGAAATGTAAATCAAAACCACAATGAAATATCACCTCACACCTGTCAGAATGTCTATCATTAAAAAGGCGAGAAATAAGTGTTAGCAAAGAATTGGAGAAAATAGAACACTCATGTACTGTTGGTGGGAATGTGTGTTGGTGCTGCTGTTATGAAAAACAGTGTGGATATTCCTCAAAGAAATAAAAATGGAACTATCATACAACAGAGAAATTCCACTCCTAGGTATTTATCTGAAGAACATGAAAACAGTAATATGAAAAGATATATGTTCATTGCAACATTATTTACAATAACCAAGATATGGAGGCAACCTAAATGTACATCAATATATTAATGGATAATGAAGATGTGATATATAAACAATGGAATACTAGCCATAAAAAATGAATTAAATCTTGTAATTTGCAACAACATGGTGGGCCTAGAGGGTATTATACTAAGTCAAATGAGTCAGAAAAAGAAAGACAAATACCCTATCATTTCACGTGTATTTGCAATCTAGAAAACAAAACAAATGACCAGATATAACAAAACAGAAATAGAGTCATAAATACAGAGAAAAAAATGGTAGTTGTTAGAGCAGAGGGCTGTGGGGGAGGAGAAAAATAGGGGATGGAGATTAAAAGGTACAAACTTCCAGATGCAAAATAAATGAGTCACAGTTATAAAATATACAGTGTGGGGAATATAGTCAATAATTACATAATATCTTTGTATAGTGATAGATAGTAACTAGTTTTATGGTGGCAATCATTTTGAAATGTATAAAAATATCGATTCACTATGTTGTGTAACAGGAATTAACATAGCAAAAAAAAAGATAATATAAAGGCATGAAAAACAAGATGATTGAGACTTGGACAGTAAAAATAGAGGTTGATGAGATATGAGAGATTATAAAAATATTTAAAATGCAATCACATAATAAAATCAGTATTAGAGGCATAAGAGAGTGTTATCAGCATTTTCCAGAGAATCTTACTCTCTCTTATAATTTGGAGGAAAACAATAAATGTAAATCTTCAATTAAAAAATATGATAGGTGATAGATCTGGAAGACAGAGATAATAGAGCTCAACATGGGCAATTGATATCCAGAATAGAAGACCAGAAAAAGTGTAAAAGAGAAATAAAGATATAGAGGACAGTATTCATAAACTGAAGATTATCAGATTATACATTCTAAAAAGAGACATTTTGTGCTTCCCTAGTGGCGCAGTTGTTAAGAATCTGCCTGCCAATGCAGGGGACATGGGTTAGATCCCTGGTCCGGGAAGATCCCACATGCTGCAGAGCAACTAAGCCCGTGCACCACAACTACTGAACCTGCTCTCTAGAGCCCACGAGCCACAACTACTGAGCTCATGTGCCACAACTACTGAAGCCTGCATGCCAGAGCCCATGCTCTGCAACAAGAGAAGCCACTGCAATGAGAAGCCCACGCACTGCAATGAAAAGTAGCCCCCACTCGCCACAACTAGAGGAAGGCTGTGTGTGGCAACAAAGACCCAATGCAGCAAAAAATAAAATAAATAAAATAAATAACTTTTAAAAAAATTGAAAAAAAATAGAGACATTTTGTTTCAAAGTTATTATTGAAAATAAATTATATAGTTAATATTATGATATTATGTATTATAATATTATAGATATTATTGTACATAATATAATGACTCTTCAAAGGCAGAGAGTTGTACAAATTTCCAGTCAAGAAAAGAACATTGAGCAGAGAAGAAAATACACTTGCCTCGGATTTAAATGCTATGTGATAATGAAGCACTTCTCATTAAATTTGGTGAGAAAGAAAATGGTGACACAACTATCTACTCAGGAAATTTCTCATTCTATTATGAAGAGGTGGGTGCTTTCATTCTCATATAGGTAAGAACTTTGAATGTATGCAACATATTTACCCATTCTCAAACATATAAACAAGCAACAGTAAAACACACAAAAAAGGAACACTACTCAAAGATATATACCAGCTTGTGGATTAAGGGGAAAAAAATCAAGAATTGGGAGTTAGAGTATAAGAAATTATCAATATATAATAACTGGCAATGGATATTGGAAAAATATAAAGATAGAATATGACAAATATGGTTCCAAAATAGACTACAAATGTTTAAAAAACTTGGAAAATGAGAAAAAATGTGAAAAATGAATTTGTAATTGAGATATAATTGACATATAACTTTATATTATTTTCGGATGTATAACATAAAGATTACATATATATATATATATATGTATATATATATATATATATATATTGCAAAATGGTCACCAAAATAGGTCTAGTTAACATTCATCTCTACACAGTTATTTTTTTTTTTTCTTGTGATGTGATGAGAACTTTTAAGATCTAATCTGTTAGCAACTTTCAAATATAGGATAGAATATTGTTTACTATTGTCACCATGCTGTGCATTACATCACGAGGACTTATTTATTTTATAACTGAAAGTTTGTACCTTTTGATCCCTTTCACCAATTTTGCACATCCCCCACACCCTGCCTCAGGCAACCACCAATTTGTTCTCTGTACTTATGAGGTTTTTTTATTTGTTTGTTTACATTCCACATATAAGTGAGACCCTACAGTATTTGTCTTCCTCTGTATGACTCATTTCACTTAGCATAATGCTCTCAAGGTCCTTTGAGGTTGTCCCAAATAGCAAGATTTCATTCTTATTGTGGAATAATATTCCATTGTGTATATATGCCACAAATTTCTTTATCCATTCACTCATCAATGGACATGTAGGTTGCTTTCACATCTTGGCTATTGTAAATAATGCTGCAATGAATGTGGAGGTGTATATATCTTTCTGAGTTAGTGTTTGTGTTTCCTTCATATAAATAAAAAGAAGTAGAATTGCTGGATCATTGGTAGCTCTATTTGCAATTTCTGAGGAGCCTCCACACTGTTTTCTATAGTGGCTGCACCAATTTACATTCCCCCCGACAGTGCACTAGTGTTCCATTTTCCCCACATCTTTGCCAACACATTTCTTGTCTTTTTTATGATAGCAATTCTAACAGGTATGAGGTGATATCTCACTGTGTTTGATTTGCATTTCAGGATGATGAGTGATGTTGAGCATTTTTCATGTCCCTCTTGGTCATCTGTCTTTGGAAAAATGTCTATTCAGATCCTCTGGTCATTGATTAATCAGAATTTTTTCTATTGAGTTGCATGAGTAATTTATAGTAAACCTTTATCAGATATATGTTTTACAAATATTTTCTCCCATTCAGTAGGTTGCCTTTCCATTTTGTTGATGGTTTCCTTTTCTGTGCAGAAACTTTTTAGCTAGATGTAGTCTCACTTGTTTATTTTTCCTTTTGTTGCCTTTGCTTTTGGAGGCAAATCCAATAAATCATAGCAAAGACCAATGTCAATGAGCTTATTTCCTACGTTGGAATTTTGATAGGGGTTGCATTGAATATGTAGATTGATTCAGGCTGTATGGTCATTTTAACAATATGTATTCTTCCAATTCATGAACATGGAATATCTTTTCCATTATCTGTGTCTTCTACAATTTTCTTTATCAATGTCTTACAGTTTCATTGTTCAGGTCTTTTACCTCCTTGGTCAAATTTATTCCTAAATATTTTATTCTTTTTAATGTAATTGTAAATGGGATTGTTTCATTATTTTCTCTTTCTTTTTTTTTTTTTTAATATTTTATTTATTTATTTATTTATTTATGGCTGTGTTGGGTCTTCGTTTCTGTGTGAGGGCTTTCTCCAGTTGCGGCAAGTGGGGGCCATTCTTCATCACGGTGCGCAGGCCTCTCACTATCGCGGCCTCTCTTGTTGCGGAGCACAGGCTCCAGACGCGCAGGCTCAGTAATTGTGGCTCACGGGCCCAGTCGCTCCGCGGCATGTGGGATCTTCCCAGACCAGGGCTCAAACCCGTGTCCCCTGCATTGGCAGGCAGATTCTCAACCACTGCGCCACCAGGGAAGCCCTATTTTCTCTTTCTAATAGTTTGTTATCAGTGTACTGAAATGCAACAAATTTTGTATATTGATTTTGTATCCTGCAATGTTACTGATTTTTTTTAATGGTTCTAGCAGTGTTTTGGAGGAACATTTAGGGTTTACTGTATATAATATCATGTCATCTGCAAATAATGACAGTTTTACATCTTCCTATCCAGTTTAGATGCCTTTTATTTATTTATTTTCTTCCCTAATTGTTCTGGCCTTTTGAATAAAAATGGTGAAAATGGGCATCCTTGTCTTGTTCCCAAACTTAGAGGTAAAGTTTTCAGATTTTCATTAATAAGTATGATGTTTGCTGTGGGCTTATTTTATATGGCCTTTATTATGTTGAAATATGTTCTTTCTACACCTACTTTGTGGATAGTTTTTATCATAAGTGGATTTTGAATTGTCAAATGCTTTTCCTGCGTCTATCAAGATGATCATATGATTTTTATTTTTCATTTTGTTAATGTGGTGTTCACATTTATTGATATGCAGATGTCAAACTATCCTTGCATTTCTTGAAAAATCTCACTTGATTATGGCATATGGTCCTTTTAATATATTGTTATTTTGGCTTGCTAATATTTTGTTGAGGATTTATGCGTGTATATTCATCAAGGATATTGGCTGTGATTTTATTATCTCCTGGTGTCCCTGTCTGATTTTTTAAATCAGGCTAATACTAGCCTTGTAATATTAGTTTAACTGTGTTTCTTTATCTTCTATTATTTTTGGAATAGTTTGAGAAAGACTGGTGTTAATTATTCTTTAAGTCACTAATAGAATTCACCAGTGAAGCCATCTAATCCTGGACTTCTTTATGTTGGGACTTTTTTTTCGTCTTTATTGAATTTATTACAATATTGCTTTTGCTTTATATTTTGTTTTTTTGGCCACAAGGCATGTGGGATCTTAGCTCCCCGACCAGGGATTGAACCCACAACCTCTGCATTGGAAGGTGAAGTCTTAATGACTGAACTGCCATGGAAGTCCTGGAACTTATTTTTCTATTACTGATTCAGTCTCCTTCCTAGTAATTGGTTTGTTTATATTTCTATTTCTTCATGATTCAGACTTGGTAGGTTGTATGTTTCTAGGAATTTATCCATTTCTTCTATGTTGTCCAACTAGTTGGCATGTAATTTTTCATTGTAGTTTCTTCGGCTCCTTTGTATTTTTGTGGTATAAATTGTAATATTTCCCTTTTTATTTCTGATTTTATTTACTTGAGTTCTCTCTATATATTTTTCTTTGTGAATTTGGCTAAAAAATTGCCAATTTTGTTTACCCTTTCAAAAAACCAGTTCTTAGT